>NW_005871117.1:0-41131 GCF_000147115.1 Myotis lucifugus | reverse complement strand
TGCTAAACAATTTGCTCATGAAGCTCTAAATTTCAAGATATCAGGAGAGCTCCCCTGAGGAAGCCACACTTTTTTTAAACAGAAAAGTTATATGACAAGCTATAGAAGAGGCACCAAACAGAGCGATGTTTAGATTGGGTGTTTTGCTGGCGAGTGAACCACAGGGGTGTGGCGGGCGGCTGGGCTCTCTCATGGGTTTCACTTGCTGTGGGTTGATTTTCTGATTCTGTTTTCAGTGCAGGAGGTTGTCCTGAGCGGATCCACCCCAGGCGACGAGCTGGGCCGTGTTCTGCTGGGAAACGGGAAGCTGGCCCAGGGGCGGGCTCAGACAGCTCTGCCCCTCCGCCTGTGAGGCCACGCCAGTGCGCCTCGGTCTCACCAGGGAGGACCTGTGTGCGCAGCGGAGGACAGGGACGTTTTTCCTATTGGAGCTGGGAATGGTGAGGAGAAGGGAGATTTTATGCGAGTGAAATGTCTCCTGGCCCTCGTACAGCCCTAAGCAGCACCGTCCTCACAGCGGGCGGTGCTCGGGTGTCCTGGAAACAATGGTGGCCCAGAGCTGCCTTGGAAACAGGTGGCTGTCTCTACAGCCTCTGGCCTCCGGCCTCCGTTCCCTTGTCAGCAGGCTCAGAAACCCTTCGTGGCTTCATGCTGGAGAAAGTCCAAATTCCTTGCCAGGCATTGCAAACCGCAGGCACAGCCCCCTTCCCAGGGCACCCTCTCTAGGGTTCATCGGTCACTACAGCTTTTGTAACTTGCTCCAGGCTCTAAATGCTATTCACTCTTTTTAAAGCAGAAAAGTATTTATTAACAAGCTATAAAAGCAGTGCCGCATAAGATGGAAGTTGGGATGGGCCACCTCTCCTGCCAGTGCTCTGCCAGGGGAGCCCTTTCGCTCCTCTTTCTGCTCAAATCCCATCGCTCCTTCCAGGCTCTGCTAAAATGCCGCTTCCTCCTTTTCTCCTCTGTGCTCCCCAAACCAAATGAGGGCGCAGTTAGCCGGGAAGAAATGGGCAGTGGACACTGAGAAAGCATCTCACCATGTTGACCACTAGCGGTGAGAGCAGCGGTCAAGGCTGACTCCAGATTGCGGCCCTTCTGGCTGGGGTGACTTTCAGTCACATGCTGGAGGCATGGGTGGGTGCTGGGGTAGAGAGGGTGACTTCACTATTGCACATGTAACTCAGATGTCACTGTGAATTACTCTGACTGTTAAGATCTGGATAAGATTTCCTGGGATCCCAGGCTCCTTGAATCTTGAATGAATGTGTTAAAAGCAAATGTGACCCAAGAGTTCTAAAAATTCCTGGCTGGCTCATGGTCACCTCTGGCTATAGCTTCTGCTGAATGATGACTTAGGGACCCCAAGCGTGCTGTTCCTGTCCAGAAACATGGGGAGCAGATGGAGAGTTCAGCCCTTTCTTTGCTGCTCTACCCTTGCTATACAACACACAGGCCCACACAGATGCACATGCACACAGACACACATGTAGACAGACACACATGCACACACACAAACATATGTAGACAGACACACAGACACACATGCACACACAGACACATACATAGACACAAATAGACACACAGAGAGACACATACATAGATACAGACAGACAGACTGAGACACACACACCCCATTCTTTGAAGGCATTTGTGTGTGTAGAAGAAGGCTTCACTAAAGGGTTGTAAAAAGGAGTGATTTATAGTGCAAAAACACAAACAACTAGCCAGCTGAGAAACCCCGGGGGTGGGAACAGAACCCTGCCCTTGCTGGAATTCACTGCGCAGGTGTGAGGTCTGGCTGGGACGATGCCGACCAGAACTGGTCAGGGGCCGGGGTCTCAGGAATGGGTGGATGTTCTGATACATGAGCGGCGAGCAGGACAGAGGCACACATGCCCAATGTCTGTGAGGATTCCTCCCCCAGCTTTTGAGGGATGGTGAGCAAACGTGAGTCTTTGCCACTATGAGGTTATTGTCTGAGACTTGTCGAGCCCTCCAGCCTTGGGAGAGCTCCTGGCTGAGGTTTCCACAGACTCTTCCTTGGAACATGATTTATGGAAGCCAGTTAGTGATCGAATAAGCCTTGGAAACGGCAGCTCCATCCCCTGCAGCAGGCGCTGTTAGCACCCTGGCTGTCTCTCCAGGCCCTGGCGGCCAGTGCCCTGGGCTGGACTTCTAACTGCGGTATCTGCTGCTCTGTCTGAAGTCTTTCGCTTGTCCCTAGAAAACCCAGTAAGTGCTGACAGTGAATGACAGTTACTGACACCCCTCCCCACCGCAGCAAGAGGAGCCCTCGGCCAATGACCAGCCAAAGTTGGTGTAGCCCCACCCCAGCTCCCCTGCTCGTGGGAGGGATAACTCCAAGGCACGATCCCACGCCACAGCTCAGAGAGCCCCACTGAGATGAAACCCTGTGCCCACTGAGGCCACTTGCTTGCTAACTCATCCTTTGGGCTGCCTGCCCCGCCCCGTCTCTCTCTGTTATTTTTCTACCAGGCCTCCTGGGTTGACCTTCCAAATAAACTCCTTGGGCTCAAATCCTTATATCAGAGCCTGCTTCCGGCGGGACCCAAGCCAAGATAGCTGCCCTAGGAGACTCCTATAGCGCGTGAAAGCACTGAAGGCTCTGAGAAATCGTGTTTCCTGGATTCCAAGAGACCTATTTAACTTTAACCAAGTGTATGGCAAGCTGGTTCGACCAGAGGATCCTCTTTCACCAAGCGCGTAGGACCCTCCCATGGAACTCCGGTCTGCAGCACACGCTGTGGGAAATCGTGATCTAACCCTGCCTTGCAGCTGATGGCTGAGTTGTCTGAGGCCCCGAGAGGGGAGACAGGGCTGAGCCCGTTGTCGGCAGGGCTGTGTCAGGACTCACTCCTCCTGCACCCCTGACACAGGTGCATTTTCTAACCTCCCTACCCCGCATACTCCTCTGTGAGATGCCGAAAATAACAGTGACTGCATAAGAGCTAATGTAACTCGTGTGAAAATATCGAGTAAGCTGCGGATGGTTATACAAATATGCCGAATACTTATCCTGATAGTGGAAGTGGGGGTAGGGAGCCCCTGACTCAAGAACCAGGGAGGTCACTGTCTAGGGGGGGTCTGAGTCATTCCTGGAGGAGGAAGGGTGACTGGCATTCTTTCAAACCCATCACGTTTCTGGCAAGGGCACTCCCGCTCCCCACGCCCATCAAACCCGCTGCTGATCTGAAATATTAGCTCCGAGGAAAGTTAGAAAATGGCTTGAAGAGGGCCAGCATCCGTCTTGGAATGTACTTATCTCATTTTCATAGTCACCGGAGACAGGCAGGGAAGATAACCAGATGTTCAAACATCTCTTTTCCTGCTCTCGCTCACTTGCTCGCTCGTTCTATCTTTTTTGTAAATTGAATTTAAAGGACCTGTTTCTTAGCAACAGCAGCAGGCAGCGGTTACAAAATCCTCCTTGGCCATTTCAATGCCCAGGGTTTCCGTAGGCAAATGAGCCTCTCAGTGCAGACCGGGGGTTGGGGACAGAAAACAGGGCACAGAGGAAGCCGACACCTCCAGTGCTATATTTGGCGGGGAGTGCCCCGGAGAACCCACGGTGAGGGCAGCAGGGCCCACAGGACCTCCCTGGCTCCCAGGCACACATGGCATGATGCTGGCTGGATGCCCTTGGGCAGGAGGGCTGTGTGTGGCTCTCCAGCGGTGTACTGGAGCAGCTGTTGTCTTGGATGGTGTGGCTTTGTGAAAAGAGCCCTAGATGAAATCTTGGAAAACTCCAGCCTGCCCCCCAAAACACTGTTGTGCTACCTTGGGCAAATCTCTGACTTTCCCCAGCCTCGGCTTCTGCACCAGTCAGACACCTTGCCAAGCTGAGCAGAAGAGATCAGAGCCTGTGGAAGTTCGAGAGACAACAGAGTGATGACAATGTCTGCGGTTAAGAATCTTTCTTTGCCCTGTAATGCTCTGCTCACCCCTTCCTTGGAGAAAGCAAAACTGGATTCTAGAAGCTCTGAGAAGCACGACTCCCAGCAAAGCCTCAAGGATGTCTCCAGGCTTGTGGACACAAGCTTATGGGACATGGACGGTCCTGCCTGGGGCAGGAGAGGAGAAAGCCTCCGGCTCCTGGTGATCAGAGCGATGAAGGGATGGCAGGCACAGGATGGCAGGCACAGGGTGGCGGGGTATTGGGCCCTTCAGACGTTTAGTCTACTACCTCCCGATGCTCGATCCTTGACTGCCGAGGTTGAAGGCTGATGACCCGGGTAAGATATGGCCCGGACATATTTTGTTTGATCCTCACAGGGTTTTGTAATTTGTTGAATTAGTTGTTAGCAGTTACCATTTAGGAGACCTCATGAAACAGCTGTGATTTCATCTCCTTTTGAACAGTCAGCAGGAGCAATTTGCACACCAGCTCTCTGGAGCCGAGCAGAGATGCTTCATTTGGATGGGACACACACTCCAGTTGGTCACAGGCCCCACCACTCTCAGCTGCCTGTAACTGGGGCCCTTTTGCTAATTTCATACCTACCTGGTTCTTGTAGGCATCTGAGTTTGGGATCCCTGCTTTACTGGCAACCCCTTAAACCAGTGGTTCTCAACCTTGGCTGCACATTAGAGTCACCTGGGAATCTTTTTAAAATCCTGATTTCTGGGCCGCATCCTCCAGAAAGTCTGTTTCTTTGTTACTAATGTTGTGGCCCCACCCCATAACAAAGAAACAGAATTTCCAGAGGATGAGGCCCAGAAATCAGGATTTGAAAAAGATTCCCAGGTGATTCTAATGTGCAGCCACGGTTGAGAACCACTGCAAACATCTATACAATGGGGATGGTAACACAATCTATCTAAAACAGCGGTTCTCAACCTTTGGGTCGCGACCCCTTTGGGGGTCGAATGACCCTTTCACAGGGGTCGCCTAAGACCATCTGAAAACACATATATAATTACATATTGTTTTTGTGATTAATCACTATGCTTTAATTATGTTCAATTTGTAACAATGAAATTGGGGGTCACCACAACATGAGGAACTGTATTAAAGGGTCGCGGCATTAGGAAGGTTGAGAACCGCTGGTTTAGAGCATTATTCCCTGCCTCCCAAGCATTGTCCTTCTTTCTGAGCGGTAGAAGCACAAGGCATAAGAACTCGCTCTTTATTTTGGAAGGGCTACCCGGCATCCCTAAGGCCATGGAACTTCTGGAAACAATGACTGTGGCGGGCTTCTGACTCTCTTGGGCACGTGCATCCTACTCGTTATCGTCTGTATATTTAGAAAAACACCCCAGCTTTATTGAGATGTAATTAACATCATAAACTACACATGTAGTGCACACTTTGATACGTCTTAGCATATGTATGCATCTATGCAATCATTACAATAATCAAGATACGGAGCATACTCATAATTCCCAGAAGTTTCCTTGTGTCCCTCTGTAACTCTCATTCTTGCTTGTTCTCATCTGGCTCCTCACCCCTCAAGTCCCAGAGGATTTCTGACCTCCTGTCACTCTAGGTTAGTTTGCATTTTATAGAAGTTTGTGTAGGTGAAATCCTACAAAAATATGTACTCTTTTCCTCTTATGTTACTTCTTTCACTCAGCATAATTATTTTGAGATTTATTCATGTTGTTGCACGTTCATTCCTTTTTTTATTGCTGAGTAACATTCCATTGCATGGCTATCCCACAGTCTGTATATCCACTCACCTGTGATGGACATTTGGGCTGTTTCTAGTTTGGGGCTCTTACAAGTAAAGCTGCTGTGAACATTCGTGTGCAAGTCTTCACATGGACAGGTGCTTTCTTTCCTCTTGGGGAAATAGCTGGCTGTGGATTGGCTGGATCACATGTTAGGTGCATATTTAACTTTGTAAGCAACTGCTCAACTGTCTCCACAGTGACTGTGCCATCTTGCCTTCCCACTAGCAGTGAGTGAGGGTTTCAGTTCCCTACATCCTCACGTGGTATGGTCAGTCCTTCTAATGTAGTGATTCTAATAAATGTTCTGGATGCATTTTAAAGGTAGAGCCCATGGAAATGTTAATGAATTAGATAGGAGAAAGGAAAGAAGTTTTATAAAAAATATATTTTTATTGATTTCAGAGAGGAAGGGAGAGGGAGAGAGAGATAGAAGCATCAATGATGAGAGAGAATCACTGATTGGCTGCTTCCTGCATGCTCCACACTGGGGATCAAGCCTGAAACTCAGGCATGTACCCCGACTGGGAATTGAACGGTGACCTCCTGGTTCATACATAGGTCGATGCTCAACCACTGAGCCACGCCAGCTGGGCGAAAGGAGTTTTTTATTCAACAAATATTGTGTGCAGTCTCCATCTTGGCATGTTCAAGAGGCTGAGGGGATAGTAAAGCATAGTCTAGATATGACCCCTTCCCTGTGGAGTTAACCATCCATGTCTCTCCTATGCCTGTTTGGGGAAGATGGGGTGGTATGGGGCTATAATGGGGGTGCGAGGAGGAGGTGAAGGCGGGGGCACTTTCAGTTAATGGAGGCAGTGAAGAGAGGGAACAGGGGGTGAAGACAGGCCGTGCGGTGTAAAAATCAGTGCATCTGGTTTAGAAAGATGCAATGACATCCCGATTCTGCTATTTACCATTATTGTGACCTTGTCCACGTCATGTCCCTTCTCTGTCTCAGTGCCTCAGTTTTCTTCATCTGCAAAGTGGGAATAATGAATGTCTTACTGGCACTTAGGCAAATCCAGATGCTTAGTAAACGTACTGGTCAGTGACATTGGTTCATTCAACTGTACTCTTTAGAGAGGACCACTGAGTCCCAAGTGTCCTCAGAAGGGTCCAGGGACTGTGAAGTCAGCCCGTGGCTCACTGCCTCATTTCTACCTTGTCCTGCCAAGCCCTGGGGTGCAGACACCGCGCATGTGGGCCCCAAGCAGCCGAGGGGTGTGGCAGGCTTGTTTGTAGCTTTATTTTTACAGCTGCCCTGGGAGAAGGCTCAGGCACCCCGCTCCGGGGGAGCTGGAGTCAGGCTGTGTTTACGAGGCACAGCTGCACCCACGATCCTTCCTGCATCACTGGGTCTTAGTCATGGTGGTGTTGGCAGGGCACGTGTCATTTCTGCCTAAGCGGTGTTTGCTACCTGCGGGTCCCCAGGAGCGGCAGGCACCCTGACTCACCTCTGTCTCCAGCTCCCTGAGATGAGGGCAGCAGGAGGGGGACAATCTGCCTCGCTCTGAGCAGCAGTGGTTTCTGCCTCATCATGAAGTGCGCAGCTGGGACTGTGGCTCCTCTCGGTGCCTTGTGTGTAGTCATAGCAACCACGATGCTCCACTTTTGTTCAGCATTTCCCATTTACCCAGTGCTTTTTCAACCATCACCTATTGCATCCTCCAGAAGGGTCTGGGACATGACATTGTTGTCACTCTCCCTATGTTCTGGGTAAGGAAACAGACTCCAGGAATACAGGGACTTCCTGAAAGTCACCACGTGAGCTAATATGTGACACCAGGCTATGGGATTCCCAGGTGTTTTCTTTTCCTGTTAAATTGTCATTGTTATACTAATTTTGCAGTCTTGTGGCCCCGGGTCTATCCTACCCCTTATCTGCTGGTACAGATTCTACTTTTCTTTTGAGGCCCAGCAGTTGCTCATGTGCCACCTTCTCTGGGAAGCCCTCCCTGATTCCTCCAGATGGATGTGAACTCATGGGCGTTTCCCAGACCAGTGCGGAATGCCAAGGGATGGGACGTGGGTTAGCACAGCTCTTATGGCCCGTCTTGCCCCTTCTGCTGCATCACACGTTCCTTTAGGGCAGGAATCATGACTCGTCACTTCCATATTCTCCACGTCACCTGGTGTAGACTGCACAGGCGCAGAGCAGGTGCCCAAGAGGGTCTGACTGGATTGAATTCCAACCAGAGTCTGTAACTGGACATCCCCCAGAGCCCGAGCAGTGTTTGGGATCCCACAGATCCTTGAGCTCCTGCCCTGGCTCTGCCGTTTGCTGCCTTGAAGACCAAGGCTTCAGGCCTCAGTTTGCTCAGTCTGTAGTGAAGGAATAATCATAGGAATAACTATCATAGGAATAATGGTCATAGAAATCACCATGGGGTAGGAATAGCCTATCTCATGAGGTTGTTATAGGATGAAAGGAGCGAACGCAAATACAGACCAGGTGTATTACACACCCTGGTGCACGAGGAGGCTGAGCACAGTGGCTGAGGAGATGCTGTTCTTTACTCAGTAACCTTGCCCAAGTCTCCTGGCAGGACAAAGGATCCGCTGACGTGTGGCAGCAGCTAACAGCACAAAGAATACACAAACGGGTAGTCATTAAGCACCTGTCGTGTGACATTCTTTCATTCACTGGCTGTCTTACCATTCAGAGTTGCCATGACTCACCTGGAGGCATCAGAAAAGGGTGGGAGCCGCCCCACGTCTTCCCCGTCTCATGGTCAAAGCTGCCCTCTGGCTGTAGAAGGGGGCACTTCTCTGCTTTATTGGTGGAGAGACGGTCACTTCCCTTCCGCCTCTCCTTTTTGTGAACTTGAAGACTGTGGCCTCCGGGTGGACCAGGGAAGTAGGAGGAATAAAACTATATTTCAAAAACTCCCCCAAAGGTCCGACAGGCTCTGAATATGCCCCCTTCTCCAGCCTTCCCTGCCCCACCAGGAGTGCAGGCTGAGGACTGGGGCTGAGACAAGAGGAGGGCCTGGGTGAGGAGGGTCTGCCCTGGGAGGCCGCCATCTGAGGAGGCGGATGGCCAGTGTGTGCTGGGAGGCACTGGGCCCCACAGTGGGTGAGGAGGGGGATGGCCAGTGTGTGCTGGGAGGCCCCAGGTCCCACAGTGGGTGAGGAGGGGGATGGCCAGTGTGTGCTGGGAGGCACCAGGCCCCACAGTGGGCAGAGGCCAGCAGCTGGCAGGGCAACCAGGGCTGGAGGTAGGCGTCTGGCTGGGGCAGCCCTCTGTAGTAGGATGATGTGGTGGGTGTGAAGCTGGGGACCAACCCTGTCAGTCCCACCGCATTGGGGGTCGGGGTTACTGTGAAGTCTGGGGATTTAATTTTGAAGAGGCATCAACCAGACTGTTTTTGCCATCGCGGAGGGTTCGTTGGCTTTATGGCAGGTCTGACAACACTGGCCCATGCTTGGGGGACACTGATGTCCTGTTAGTCTCTTTATGGAGGCCAGTTTTATGCTAAGTGGATGGGGAGTGACTTAGTTTATCCAGTAGGTGGGGTAGTGGGAGTGGACAGTGTCCTAGTTTAGGGTAGAGACAGTGGCAATCACATCACTGATGGTCCATCTGCTCCCCCAGATCCATGGGACGACCCTCGCCAATGGGCTGTGAACAGAAATATGGGGTCACTTCTATGCTTCACCATGGAAGTGAGGAGGCCAAGAGTGTTGGGTGGTGCAGTGTTAAGATGGAGGGACTGTCAGCCAGGGTCCCCGAGGGACTATGTGGAGCTGAGTCCTGTTCAGACTCAAGTTGGCTCTAACATCAGTATCCCCCAACCCAGGGCCAGTGTTGGCTGTGCAAGTCAGCAATAAGCCCTTGTTGTGTTGAGCCACAGAGATTTGGGGATTGTTTCCACAGCAAAGTGAACATTTGGGGTGATCGAAAGTTGGTGGCAAAGATGTGAGAGGATACCGAGTCAAATATTTTTGTTCAAGTTCCATTTATGTTGTGTTCTAAGGATGAATTCCTCAGCTACCTTACCAACCCTCTTGAACCCACTCAACACATGGGAAAATGGAAGGCAAGAGAGGTTAAATAACAAGCTTAAAGCTGCTGGTTGGGTGGCATAATCATACATTATAACTTCTGCTTTAACAGCCCCTATTAAATGGTTGTTTTTTGGCAAACAGAATTCTATCTGCCTGTTGGCTTTACTCGGCCCTCCGGAGGTGTTTCAGCATCATTTTGATTACCCGGAAGTGAAGCTCAAAGAGCCACAGCCAGTGGAAGCTTCTGGACACTTGGAGTCAAGCAATTAATGTCAATAAACAAACACTCGAATGAAAGTGACCCTGGGATGACTTCTTAAGTAAAACAAGAACTCTTTAAGAAGGTGAATAATGGCTTTCTCTTTAACATATTTTGTAAACTAGAATTTTTGTATGTTGGAGATTTTTTAAAAATTGCACTGCCATGTATATTTGTCTGTGCTCGTGTATGTTGTGGTGTGCTGTGGGTGTGTATGTGAGTGTGTATGTGTGTGTGTGTGTGTGCGCGCGCGCGCGCGCGCGCGCGCGCCACTCCAAGGCAAGAGACTGAATTTCCAAAGGATACATTTTAGATAAATATATACCCAATTAATTGAGCTTTGTAATGTTTAATCCTTTTATGAGAATAACGAAAATAAGAAAAAGCAGGAATTTATTTTTAAAACTATAAAATTTTCAGTTTTCTGGAGGTCTTTTGATTGACCCCAGGCTCTGAAACCCTTAGGCTGCATTAATCCCTTGGTTTACTGAACTGTTATTGTGCACCTACTGTATCCCAGACCCTCTGCCACTGGAGGGGGCTCCGGAGGCAAGGCCCTGGCGGCTTCCCAGGGGAGAGAAGGCACTAGAAGGAGTGGTAAGTGCTCTATGAGAGGAGACCCGGAGGGCTGGGGAAATCCAGGAGGGAAAATGTCCCCACTTAAAGCTAGGATCAGAGAATGCACCGTGGAGGAGGCAGCGTCCGAGCTTACGCAGGGCGGGAAGGACAGGTGGGACTTTGGTAGAGAAGGGGAGGCCAGTTCTAACAAGGCAATGGCTGGAGCTCAGGCATAAGGGTAGGGGTGAAATTAGATTAATGTGCTCCAACAAGGAGGCTGAAATAAAAAAGCGATTGCAAGTTAACCTCTAATTAACTGGAAAGTGCCAGTAACTGGAACCACTTATGGAAGGTTGTTCATTAATTAAGATTTTCCTGTGTGTGTGCGTGTGGACTACCTAGTCACAGAGACACCCACACACCTGTGCGGCCCCGAACTCCCCTGGGGACCCTCCTTCCGCATCCAGGGCCTGCGGGTCCCACACCCTCCGTGGCAGGCGGGCTGCTGCCCGTCAGCCTGGCAGACGCCTCTCCGCACGCCCTGCTGCGCCCCACCGCGGCCCCGATCCGAGAGGATTGGAAATGTAATCACAACAGTTTTTATTAGCAAAAGAACAGCAGGAGCCCTTCTGCTGTCCATATGGACACATCCCTTTGGGGATTCATGAAACAGTTTGCTACGGGAACAGCCGTGCTTAAAATTCCTCGTCCAATTACCTTTGAACTTGCCTTTCTTGCTGCAGTGGCTGCTTCGGCTGCATGTGAAACATCTCACACACGCGTCTCTCCATGGGATGGAGGCTCCACCCTATACTGTTTGCGGTTCCTTTGCCCCGGAGGCTGGGCAGTGTTGGGCCAGAGAAAACCCAGGAGTCTGGGGCCTGGTCACTTACCTTGGATGCCTTGGTGGTCAACTGTTCTCAGCTGTCCTGTGTCAAACTGTCCCGTTAATTGGCGCCAACAGGAGCTTTTGGAGAAGCCTCTCAGGCCTGTTGGGACCTGGGACAAGGGCACCTGGCGAGAGCTCAGGTATGAGGGCAGCTGCCTTGTCTTGACCTTGGCCCCATGCTGCTGGGCAGAGGACAGCCACACAGGGAGCGTGCCGCCTCGGTGCTTGGGGGCATTTAAAATCCCAGTTGCCCCTCGCCTTGGCCCCAGTGGTACACATCACATTACAAGCCCAGATTCCAGCACAGAGCGTACAGTTTCTATGACGAAGGGCAGGCATGTAATCATCTGAAATAAGGCCACCGTTGAAGCAGAAAAGCCCAGGCTGCATGCAGGGTATAGGTGCCAGACCTGAGCTCCGTTGGCTGGAAGAGGACTGAGAGGAGGATCTGCCACAGTCAGAAGCAGGCATATGTCTGAGGTTGTGAAGGTCAGTGCCGGAAGGAGAGCCCCACAAAGCGAGCCGATGGTACCAGTGCATGCCTGGCGCTGGGCGGCCTGCCTGGATGTCCCCGCCTGAGGAAGTCAGAGTGGACAGCCATCTTTCCCCTGCTGAGCTGCCCATCTTCTGGCAATGGTATCTCATTTTCCTCGGGGATCTGCCGCTCTCCTGCTTCCACCCTTTCTCCAGGAACGGTGTGAAACTCAGGCCTGGCCCAATGGAATTTCATGGGTGGGTTCTGGAATGGACCTAATTGAGATAGTGAGTCTGACTGGGGTTTTGTTGGAACTCTCTTTGGAGAGGGCTATAAGCAGGGTGAGTGTAACCCTGGAGGTGCGGGTGGTCACAGAGCTGCCCCCTGGAAAGAACCTGATGAGAATGGCCCCCGCTGTGCCCAAAGCTACCCCATCTCCGGCTGCCTGGTACCAAGTCCATAAATCCTCTCTGTGCTAAAGCCAGTTTTAGAAGCTCTAGGGTTTACGATTCTGCAGATGACCCTCTTCACAAGGAAACTGGCACCCCAGGTTTCCCCTTTCTGTTTCTACATCCACCCCCGAAGGCCTCCCTTCTCTGCCAGGCGTGGCTCCCAGGCTGGCGAGAGGAGAGCCAGGCGTCTCCCCTGCACGTGAGTCACGCACGGCTGCGTCAGATGGTCCTGGTACAATAGTGTGGGCTTTGGAATCAGACAGATCTGGATTCTGGCTCCAGCTCTGCCACGTGTTAGCAATGACTTGGGCAAGTTATTCAACCTCTATAGGTCTTGATTCACCTAAAAGTTTATGCTCCTCCCTCATTGGATGCTTTTGAAGACTGATTGAAAAAATTAATGCAGCACAAAGCTTAGCACAGAGCCTTAGCATGTTCTATGTGGGAGCTATTATTATTTCTAGAACCACCGCTACCCCTCTCCCCCAAACCCTTTAAAGCTACTAAAGCGATGCCCAGCAATTGTTACTCATTGGGTTTCCCAGTGTGCACGCCCACGTCCTTTTCCTCCTACCTTCCAGGGCCCAAAGGTGGAAGACACAGATACAGCCTGGAAGCTCCTCAGGCGCAGGAGCCACACCCTGTGGCCTGGGAAGACCAGAGAAGAGGAGAGTGTTCTAAAGGAGGAACCAGAGGCAGTGCTCCGTGCCCAGAGCCAGGGACAGGCTCCCCGAGAGCTCGTGTCTGTCGCCTTCGACCCTGCGAGGCTTTGTTTGAAACCACCCTTGTTCCGTTTTGCAGATGGAGAGAGCACTTTCCGTTCTATCCCGTCTTCTTGTGCTTGGGGAGCTGCGGCACCAACGCCAGCTCACATTTTCCCGATCTGTTTCCTTGTCAAACGCTCCAAGTAGAAAGAAGGGTGCGCAGCAGCATGGGGATTGTAGAAACCGGCAAGCTGATTCTACGATTCATGCGGAAATGAAAAGGACCTAGAATAACCAAAACAATTTTGAAAACGAACAGAGTTGGAGGACGAACACTGCCTGATGTTCAGGCTTATTATTAAGCCACAGGGATCAAGACTGCGTGGTGCGAGCATCCACACAGACACAGTGATCAGTGGGCTGGTCTTGGGAGCACAGAAACGGACCCACACATAGATGGACAACTGATTTTTGACAAAGATGCAAAGACAATTCAGGGGAGAAAGGATAGTGTCTTTTTATCAAAGGCCGTGGAAAAATGAACTCTGATTCATAACTTGCACTACACAAACATTAGCTCAAAGTGGGTGATACGTCTAAATGTAACACCTAAAACTATAAAACTTCTAGAAGGAAACAGAAGAAAATCTTAGTGACCTTGGTTTAGGCAGAGTTCTTAAATATGACACGAAAAGCACAACCCATAAAAAAACATTGGACTTTATAAAAATGAAAACTTCTGCTTTAATACGTTCCCTATGCTGTATTTTGTAACTTCTTACTCCCTTCACCTTTTCACCTGACCCCCTCCTCCTCTCAGTTTGTCCACTGTATCCATGAACGATACTGTCAAGAGAATTGAAAAAGGCAAGCCACAGACAGAGAAATAAGTACACATCATATATTGGACAAAGGGCTTGTGTCCATAATATATAAAGAGCTTTCAATAATAATAAGAGAAATTAAAAATAGAAGAGTTAAATAGACATTTCACTAAAGAAGGCATGCAAAGATAATAAGCACATGAAAAGATGCTCAACGTTACTAGTCTTTAGGGAAATGCAAATTAAAGCCACAATGAGATCCTATTGCACATCCTCTTCGAGTGGCTACAGTGAAAAAGACTGACCATGCCAAGTGTTGGTGAGGATGTGGAGGGCCTGGAATGCTCACACACTGCTCGTGGGAAGTAAAATGGTGCAACATTTTGGAAAACAGTTTAACAGTTCCTTAAAAGTTAGTCATACGCTTGCCATATGATCCAAGCAAGCTGTTTACCTAAGTAAAAAGAATATATATATCCACACTAGGGGCCCAGTGCACAAATTCGTGCACCTTGAAAGGACCTGTGGGCCACGAGGCTGTGGTGGGCACAGGGGCAGGTCTCGGCCCATCCTGCTGCGGTCCCCCCACTCTCCTGCTGCCGCTGCTCCCACATGCTGATGGAGCCGGCCTTGCTTGCACCTGCTGACAGCGCAGAGTGATTGGGGCTGGGTGGGAAGGGTGGGAGTGGGGCCGCTGACCCAATTGCCCCTCAGGAGCAGGGGGAAGTGGAGAAGCCCTCAGGGGCGATAGGGGCCGGCAGCTGCTGCTTGCACCCGCTGACGGAGCCGAGCGATTGGGGCTGGCGCTGGGCGCAGCAGCAGATGAGAGCAGGGCAGGGGCCCGCAGCAGGTGCAAGCGCCGGGTGGGACCCTGGCATGAGGGAGCAAAGAATTTTCAGTAACCACCAGAGGCTTGCCCTGATGACAGCGACTGGTGCCCAGCCTTGGTCTGGTGCCTCCACTCACCTGCTCCACCATCCCGCCACGGCCAATGCCCGCCACGTTCTGTGCTCTGCCGCCTGCTGCCGATGCCTGCCATGTTCCCCACGCGCTCCCTGGTGGTCAGTGCACGTCATAGCAACCGGTTGTTTGGTTGTTTGGTTGTTCTGCCATTTGGTGTATCTGTATGTTAGCCTTTTATTATATAGGATAAAGACTGGTTGTACACAGGTGTCCATAGCAGCTTTATTTAGCCCCAAACTGGAAACAACCCAAATGTCCATCAGCAGGTGAAAGAATAAACAAACTGTGGTATATCCATACAATAGGATATTAATCAGCAATAAAAATAAATGAACCATGGATACATGCTACAGCATGGATGAATCTCAAAATGGTTATGCTGAGCCCTAACTGGTTTGGCTCAGTGGATAGAGTGTTGGTCTGCCAACTGAAGGGTCCCGGGTTCAATTCCTGTCAAGGGTGATCAAGGGCACATGCCCAGGTTGCAGGCTTGATCCCAAGCAGGGAGCATGCAGGCGGTAGCTGGTCAATGATTCTCTCTCATCATTGATGTTTTTATCTCTCTCTCCCTCTCCCTTCCACTCTGAAATCAATTTAAAAAAATGGTTATGCTGAGTGAAAGAAGCCAGACAAAAAGAGAGTTAATACTATGATTACATTTATATAAAATTCTAGAAAATGCAAACTAATCGATAGTGACAGAAAGCAGAGCAGCGGTTGATGGGGGAGAAGAGCAGGGGCTTGCAGGGAGGGGCAGGAGGTGATGGATATGTTCATTGTTCTCACTGGGCGGTGGTTTCACGAGTGTCTGTGTATGTCAAAAACTTATTGAAGTGCGCACTTTAATTATGTACAGTTTAGTTCATGTCAATTATATCTTAATGCTGTTTAAAAAGAAAGGGAGAAAGAATATGGTTCTACTAGCAACCCCTGGATCAGATAGGCCACCCCAAGAAAGTGGCTGTCCTAGCCAGGGGGAGGGGAAGAGATGGAAGAGGCTGCTGACGCCAATGTCTTCCTGTTTTGTATTGCCCACCTTTGCCCCCCTGTCCCCTCGGTCAGGGCATGCCTTCCTAACCCTTCTCACCTACCTTGATTCCTCTGTTCTTCTAGGTCTAGGGGAGAAACAGCCGCCTCCATGAAGCCTTCCAGGACCACAGCGACTTGTGTTTTCTTCATCTTATATACTTGTGCAGCACTTACTTTGTATGCTACTGCTCAGATCCCCAGCTGTGTGTCTGCTGACTAGGGGACACACCAGTTAAGAAGGGCTCAGTCCAGCATCCGTACTTGCTCTCTCAGGCCCTCCGAGGCTCCCATAGTGTCTGCTCTTGTCCTGGAGTTTTCCACCTCCTTTCTGATTAGATAGAGGTGCACATATACTAGTTAGCATCTTTTGTTAACAGCAACGCCACCTGCCCAGGTGCAATTCCCATGAAATCACCCCTCTCCCCTGTACTCAGTCCGCCGTCACAGCATACTCCTGGCTCTCTCAACAGCCTGAACCAATGTACTCTCTCCTCGAGGGCCATGACCCTAATCCCAGCCACCACCATTGCTTGCCTGGGTCATTGCAATGGCCTTGCCATTGTTTCCCTACGTCTACTCTTTTCACCTCCCACAATCGGCCTGTTCTCAACCCAGCACCCAGAGGGTCCTTCTAAAACCTACATCAGCTCAAGTCATTTCCTCAATTTTTAAAATCTAAATTCTTTCAGTTGCACTGAGATTAAAATCAAAACCCCTTGCCATGCCCTGAAGCCTTATCTGACTTCTGCTGACCTCTGACCTCTGCGAGGCTCCCTCTGCACCCTCTGTGCTCCTGGCCAGGTCTTCCTCCAGGACCCTGTGCACACCAGACACCTTCCCTCCCCTGGAAGGCCCTCCCTAGCCCACCTTCCTTCGCAGAAAGCCTTCTTCAGGGAGGACTTCCCTACCGCCTGTTTCAAGTGGGTCCTTGCTCTTTAACTTCTCTCAGCATCTGTTCCTGTTTCTAAGTGCATGCGCATTTGTTTGTTTTACTAAGGTAGTGACTATCTTCTTCACTGGCTGGAGCTCAGGGAGAGCAGGGAGCAAGTCCGCACTCACCGCTGTGTCATGTCCTGTCCCCAGCACTGGGTTGTCAACCAGTGGTTGTTGAATGACTTAGTGAGTGAGTCTCAAGAGGAGCTTTGGGGGAACCGGCTCCTTGCTGTATCCTTTGTCCTAGTGACTCAGGACATGAGATATGTTTTTCTGTCTCATAATGCACATTTCTGAAACCAAGATGGCCCTTATAATTGTTGCATGTTTTATGCGGCAGTATTGTTCCTCCAGAAAGCTGCGAACTCAGCGATCCAGCCTTGTGATGGTGCATGTTACGTCTGAGGAGTGCAGCAGCAGGAAAGTCGTCGTGTTGTCCAACAGACGGCATGTCTGACCCACGAGGGCATCGGCTCTGGGTTTGGGAAGCTTTCCTGTTGCCTCTCAACTATGGCCACCTGCTTTGTGATCCCGCTCGAGTTGTGTTAATCAAATGCTTAGTATTTATGTTGTTCGTATGAACATGCAGCCTTAGCTCAGATTGTAAGCTTCCTGAGGGAAGATGAGTTTTTTTTAAAAAATCCTCACCAGAGGATATTTTCCATTGATTTTTAGAGAGAGGAGAGAGGAGAGAGAGAGAGAGAGAGAGAGAGAGAGAGAGAGAGAGAGAGAGAGAGAGAGAGAAGTTGATGTGAGAGAGACACATTGACTGGTTACTTTCTGCATGTGCCCCGATTGGGGCTGGGAATCGAGCCTGCAACTGAGGTACCCGCCCCTGACTGGGAATCGAACCTGAGACCTCTTGTCCACAAGCTGATGCTCTAACCACCGAGCCAGTCCGGCCAGGGCCAGATGTGGTGTTTTACATTTTATTGTTAAAAGACTCAGATTGAGTATAGCAGGGCAGAGGAGGAGAGAAAGGGGGAGGGGGAAGGGAAAGAGGAGAGGAGAAACCTCTGCCTCCTGGTCCTTCCCAGCATCACTCCAGCCCTCACAGTGTCCAGTGGCTCAGCTGTGAGGCCTCTCGAACCACCTGGCCTCATGGGCCGGTCTTGCCTTAAGACTCAGGAGTTCTAGGCTAGATCTCAGCACCCTTGCCTCGGGACATCCTTGCCACTCAGCCCTCTCTGAAGTGCTTGCCTTGTTCATGAGACAAGTCCCTCTATTTTACTAATGGGGCCCTCTCTTGTCCCCCTGAGCCCAGGGCCCTACCCAGCTAACCTGAGCAGAGACCTCACTTTGCCCTATTCACCCCCAGGGCTTTTGCCCTATTCATCCCTCCAGCCTCCAGACCTCCATGCTGATGAGAAATGGAGTGGCCCCATGGTTGGGAACATTGCCTGCACGCAGGCTTCATCCCAGCTCTGCTTTTTGCCAGCTGTGTGACGCTGGGCAAGTGTTTTTCCCTCAGAGCCTCAGTTTCCTCATCTGTAAAATGGGGATAATAATAATATCTAACTCATAGGATAGTTGTAAACAGAGGTTATGGTAAAAAGATTGACAGCTTGTACCGCATGGACACTGGCCATCAGCCAGCACTAGAACAGGCCCAGGTACGAAGTCTTAGTGGCCCTGGGGGAAGGGCTGGGTGGCCAGACGAAGGCGATGCAGAGGAGGCTTGTGACAGCAGCTATTTGCCAACCAAAATGAAAAGATTCATTATTTTAACAACTGGCCTGCCATATAGGTGTGTGCTGCCCAGGTTGTGATGTAATAGACGTGAGGATGGTTCCTGAGGACAGACGTGGGGCCAGACAGGGAGAAAGTGTCTGATTTAGGGTAGCAATTAGCAGCAGTGTCCTGGTAAATGCTAGTAAACACTGGCTCAGGAAAAAGAAAGAAAAAAGCCCAAGTTTTTAGTGTTTGCCAATGTCCGTGGTGTAAATACTACCAACACGGGTCATTTGAAGAGCCTTGCAGCAATCACCATGATAAAGAATTTCCATCAAACAGACACAATAGGTGCAAATAAGCTCAACAGCACAGATAATAGTAAGATGCAGTAAGATAATTGGGAAATCTGTTTTTGGTACTTTTAACCTTTGTTCTTTATATACTTTTTAAATTGTAAGTTTATATAATTTAATTTTTTTAAAAAAATATTTTATTGATTTTTTACAGAGAGGAAGAGAGAGGGATAGAGAGTTAGAAACATCGATGAGAGAGAAACATCGACCAGCTGCCTCCTGCACATCTCCTACTGGGGGTGTGCCCTCAACCAAGGTACATGCCCTTGACTGGAATCGAACCCGGGACCCTTCAGTCCGCAGGCCGACGCTCTATCCACTGAGCCAAACCGGTTTCGGCCATATAATTTAATTTTTAATAATGACTACGTTTCACTACTTGTAGAGTTTCTGAAAATTTAATGATTGCCTTTTGAGAACAGGCTAAGCCCTCTCCAGCACCCCTTTGTAAGAGAATGACTATTAAGCCTGCCCACCTACATGCCACATCTCTGCCTGTTTCCCTTTCTGAAATTTCTGGTAACTCTCTTGCCCATTACCTGTAGCTGGCCCTACCTGATGCTCATTGCTGGCTGTCCTCACTTATGGCCACTCCTGCTGGCCTGTGAGCTTTCTATCCCTGGTAGCCGCACCAAGTATGTGTTTCACTCTAGGGGACACACCTGGCCCCAGATCCTTTTCCCTTTCTGTCTGGCCATCCCAGCGCCTCCTTGACCCCCAGCCTCCCTCCTGGGCTGGACTCTGATGGGAGGAGAAGACAGCACCTTCTGGGGTGTGAGAGCAGAGAAATGTTGTATTTCTTCTCAGGGCTAGAGGGAACCACCCACAGGAGGTGGGCTGGCTCCCAATTGCTGGGCTGCCCACACCCCTCTACACTGGCTGCTGTCCTTAGCATTTGTGCTGGGGAAGGTGCTGGCAAATTAACCCCCAAGTGCACAGAAAGCTCTCCTGCCCAATTCAGTTCCCCAACCAGCGCTAGAGGCTCAGCTCTGGCTTGTGCAAGCCCAGAGACAAAGCCGCAGCAGGAGCTGTGGCAGCGGATGGGGAGTGTACAGCCCTTTGAAACCCTGCAGGTCTGGGCCTCACAAAGTTGTCAAGTGCATGAAAGGGCCAAGGAGAGATGGGACTTGCTAAGGAAGGATAGCGGCCGCCCGGGAAGGGCTGCCCTGCTTGGTTCCAGACTGTCCACAGGCAGGTCTGTGGTCAAGCTTTTGTCTCAGGGAAACCTGCTCGGGAGAGTCGGGCATGTGAGACCAGCTCGGGGAGCCGGGATGCCTTGTTTATGTTTCAAGGATGAGGGGGAAGAAGGGACAAGGGTCAAGCCAGACCCAGAAGACAGTGCACAGTGGAGAGAACTAACAGTTTGGAGGCAAATGGGCTTGGTTCAAACTTAGACCCTACCACTTTCGGCTTGTGTGACCTTGGCCAGGTCGGTCCCATCTCTGAGCTTCAGGGTCCTTGTCTAGGAACATGGACTAGTGGTGCTTTACCAGGCGCTGCTGGCCCCATCCCTGTGCACTCCATCTGCGCCCCACACCGGCACGTGGGCTGACTGTCTAAGGGCTTTCACACGTGGTTGATCCGAGTGCACATGTGGTAGTGGGCAGTTAATGCCCTGGGAGCCACCTCAGCATGCAGCGGTGGGGGTGAGGCCGAGTCCCCCAGCTCCCAGACCCCTCACTGGGACGTCTAAGATGCGCTCTGCCAATGTCTCGTGTGCCCAGTGATGGAGCCCCGCTGCCCACAGAGTCTCCACAGCACGCCCTCTGTGGGCTTCGGTCCCTTCTTTGTCTCTTTCCCTCTGTCCACCTGGTGCTTCCTGGGATCGCAACCCAAACACACTGCTTGCACCTGAATCCTTGCCTCAGGGACTCCTCCCGGGGGAATCCCACTGAAGACAAGCGTCTATCACAGGATCATTTCCAGGGGGAAAGGAGAAGATCACAGGATCATTTCCAGGGGAAAGGAGAAGACACTAAAAATGCTCCGTGAAAAACACCATGCACAGCGAGCAGTTCCTCGTGGGGACGGAGTAGATCCGGGTCTCCCGCCTCTCCGTCTTCCCGTCTCTTTTCCAGGAAGCATCGATCTCTCAGGCTCGCTCGCTCTTTGCCTGGCAGCCATCTGAGTCACCTGCACGTGAGGGAGGGGAGGGAGCGGGCGAGTGGCCACCTGCAAGCCTGTCCCCCCTGCTTCACTCAGGAGGGTGTGAAACTCCCCTGGCACGGGCACGAGTGGAGCCTCTGGGAGTTCTTTGGGGACTAAACAGACTGGAGGACTCATTAGCTGATGCCTGTGGAGTGCCGGGAAATGTCAAGTGCGAGTGTGAAGTGCATCGCTGAGAGGCCCCTCCTGCAGCCCTCCGTGAGATGTGCCGATTGCCACGATGACTTACCCGCGTGGAGCTGTGGCTGGGCCCCCAGTGGGGACTCTTAATGAGGCAAATATTTACAGTTCCCATTAGGTGTCCAGGGCCTCACAAGTCCTAGAGCCTGGAGCTCGGAGTGCAGCCTCAGGCCCCGTGGACAGGGGCTTGGGGAGCGTGGGGGAGCTGCTGGCTCCTCCATGGAGCTGCTGGGTGCCTCCATGGTGCCCAGTATCCCTCGGACCCCGTCACCCATGAGCGAGCTTCCAGGGCCCTCCAACCCCCCCGCCAAGCCCCGAGGTTGCTCATTGATCTTTGATTGATCTTCACCCAGAGCTGGAGCTTCTTCTCTCCCAAACCCGTTCTCCCTCCTCCCTCGGAGCGTGGCACCGTCCTCCTCCCCGACATTGCAGGCATCTTCAGCCATCACCCCATTGGCCACCACCTACCCAGCTGTGCGGATCCTCTCTCTATGCCATCCTTTTCTCCACTTTATCAGCACTGAACTGGTCCAGGCGCCATGCCCTCCCCAGGCGATGGTTCTTGTCTCCTGGCACTTCTTGCTTGCAGCGTGCTCTCCATGAAGCCAGCAAAGGCTCATTCTGAAACCCAGTTATAATGGAATCCCGCACCAGCAGTGAACATTCAATGGCTCCCTCTTGCTTCAACAGTAAAACTCAAACTCTTCTGACTGCCGAGGGCTCATCATGATGGGGCCCTCAACACCCTTTCTCACCTTTTTTCCAACCCTCTCCTCCCACGTTCCTACTGCTCCGCTCAGCCAGAACTACCCTGGGATTTGGGACCACTCACCCTTGGACCATCGAGCTCTCTCTGTTCCTGCATTCACCCCCATCTTTGCTCTCTCCCATGCCCCCCCTTTTTTTGGTGGGGAGGGGTACCCTTTCTCCACCTCCATCTGTATGTTTAGAGACAGATCACTTCTCTCTCCTCTCACTCCCATGGCAATCGGATTCGTGTCCCTGTAGAGGCTTTTTGGTTTGTGTCAGTGATGAGTGGGGAGTCAGCCTCAGGCCTCCTCAGGCGCTGTGCCTGGAGGGGTGGTTTTGCCAGCAGGCCTGGCTGGTACACAGCGACCCCTCTGTCAGTAGAGGAGATGGCTGCGTGTAGCCCCGATTGCCTGCTCCCTGGCTGTTATGGAACTGAGTTTGTCTTTTCTCCTGCCCGTAAAGAGCTCCTTGTATGGAGTACTTTTTCTTCACTTCTGTCAAATACTCGTTGAAATAATATAAACTCGTGGCTTTAGAGACCTCCGGGTATATTATTAAGCTGTAGCATCTCTTCCGTAGGATGTGTTTTTTAGAAGCTGGGTGGGTGGGACATCACAGCCAATTGGATGCCACAGGCAGAGGTCTGTGGGAGCTCCTGCAGGCCCTCCTAGGTGCTGGGTCCTCACGTGACATCGCCTGGAGATGCCCCTTGCAGCAGGGGCTGGCACCAGTAAGCCGGGTTTGGAGACTGAGGCCCTGAAGTGCCACCCAGTGTCTGGATGGGTGGGTGGGAACTTAGGTGTTGGAATCATTCCTTCAGCCATGCAGGGCTGGGTGCTGGATATCTAGGAACATGGTCTGGCCTTACTTGGTTGGGTGGCAGGGAAGTGAGGAGGTGAGACCAGAAGGCTCCCTGGGCATATTTCCCTCACTTCCGGGAGGGGACCATGCAGTTAGCCTGGATGCAGGAGGCAGGGTATCTGAAGGTACTGGTTTCTCCCTTCTCCTCTCCTCCTCTCTCCTCCCCTCTCCTACCACTTTCCCCTTCCCTTCCCCTTCCCTCCCCTCTGTTCTCAGAACATAATGGGGCACTTTGCCCAGTGTAATTTGTCTGGTCCAGGAGCGCCCATTGCTCACCTCAGGGCTCAATGTGGGGGTGCCCTGGAGCTGGGATACCCAGGGGCCCTGTCATTCCCAAGTTCCTCATCTGGAAGCCGGTCGAACAGGTAAGGTGCGTGATAGGTTTTGTTTGAGTTCCCATGTTTCTAAGAAATGGAGCTGACATTTTAAAATTGTTAGACTCTGCATAAAATTTCTGGTTTCTTTTAAAAAAATGGAAGACGGCCCAAGGCTGGGCTTCTTATTCCCACAGGCAGCTGAGAGTTGGAGCTGGGCGGTGGCTGCTGCTCTTGACAGGGCAAGTGGGCTCCCGGGGGCCGTGGGCGTCACCTGGCTCGCTTCCCTCACTTACTGTCCTGACCCACGGCCTGGTCTTGGTCACGGTCAAGGAGAATATCCCTGGAACCCGGAGGACCCTTCAATATCTCACTGAGGCCAGAACGATGCGGTGTCTTTCCAAATCATAGGACGTCAGAGCCGGAAAAGCCCTCAGGGACCTCGTTCCCATCTCTCTTCTTTACAGACCCAGGCCTGGACCTCAGAGCTGGGAAGGGACTCGCTGAGCCAAACTGAGACCCAAACCCAGGTCTCCTGACCCACAGCCGGGAGCCTTTCCCGGTTAGCGAGGGCTCCTGTCTCCTTCCCTTTGTGTCCCTCACGTCATGCCATCAGCTCCATCGCAGCCCTGTGTGAGAGCCGGGGGAAGCATGCGACGGGGAGGGACGGGAATAAAGGGTGGGGAGGCCCAAAGCGGCTCCGGATAAAAGCTGAATGCAGGGGCGTTCAAAAGCCACTGGGCACTGAGCGAATTAAGCCGTGCCTGTCTCCGTTGCCCGGGTACTCTTTATGCCTCGCATAATGCCATTGTTCAGCTGCAGCCAGGGGCCAGAGCGAGCACTGCCTTTGCAGGTAGGCAGCCAGCACCAGCTCGGCAGAGAGAGGGAGGGAGGACGCAGGAGGGGCTGGAATACTCCAGCTTGAAAACAGCAGCTGTATAATAAAGCCAGCTCGTTCGTCTCCCGGCCCCGCTGTCCCTTCTCTCCGCCTCAGAGTAGCAGCATGAATCAGTTCACTGCGGCAACGGTCCAGGCGATGTGACTTGCATCCCCATCAGCTACCTGATTGCGGTCCCTGGATGCAGGAGGCGCTGGATGTGCCTGGCATACCAAACCGCCCGCCCCCATGCTGCCGCTGCCAGCTACTAAGATCGCCGCCCCGCCCGGCCCTGCAGACAGAGCTGGGCATCCTGCAAGGCCACCACTGGCCTTTTATCTTGTCCAGGGCTCTGGGCCAATCACCGAGATCCTAGGGCCGCTTTTGACGGGCCACCAGCCTGTCTCAAAGATGCCCTGACAAGCCCCTGCGGCCCCGGGCAGACAAAGGCTTGAAAGGAGAAGAATTGCTCAGAGCCCAGACGCTGCTGTTACTAATATGTTATTTTGACACACAATTAACTGCAAATTTGCTCTAAGCAAAGAGCTCGGGCCGTGCAGGGTCTGTGCACAGATTTGTCCTGTGCAAACCTCGCCCTTCCCCAAGGTTGCCTGCTCCCACGATGACGCCACCCCCTCGGGGCTGGGAGTGGGGACCCAGGGAGACAGCGGGCACCAGCCCGCCCAGGGCCCAGCACGGGGCCAGGAGACCCGGCATAAGTGGGGGAAGAGCCGGCACGAAACCTCCCAGCAGAGCACGCTGCACAACAACCTTCCTAAAATGGTGGCGCTGACAAAAGACTGATTGGAGCTTTCCCCGGAGGTGGATGAGGCGAACACATTGCCTTTTATCTCCGGCGCTTTGAGAGGGGCGACAACTGGTGCACCGGAGAAGCCGGTCCCCAATGAAAGGCGTAATCTGCGGCTCCCCAAACCAGGAGGGGGCGGCTTGTATCCCCCACCAGCCGCTCGCATCCTGGAGGCAGCTGAAAGGGAGCGGAGCTGGAGGAGGGGCCCCGCCGCTGCACAAAGCCACACAATATTGCTTCTCCCCGGGAGCCCGCCGAGGCCACGGGCACACAGCCTGGTGCTTTGAAACCAACCCTCCAATCAGCTATTTAAATAAGAAATATAATCTCATTGAACACCGAGAGCTGTCGGTCTGAGATGCTTCCATTTACCAGGCACTTGAAGAAAGTCCCCAAGCCCCCAGTTTATCAGGACGGCCAGCTTAGGGCTGTTTACGGGGGAGAGAGAGGTGCTAGAGAGGCAGGAGAGAGAATTGAAATGGTTTGTTAGAAATCCAGGTGGTGGCACCGCCAACCCACACCCGCGGTGTCCTCCACAGGAGGGCGGGGAGAGGGGAAGCCAGAAACCCCCCTACCGAAGGGGGGATGCTCTGCTCGGTGGTTGTGGGTGGGGGGGAAGGGGTGCATGGTGGGACGATCCATACCCCAGGGCTCCCTGGCAGCCCCAATCTTGCCTGTCCCTCTTTCAGAAGCATTTCTTTGGGAAAGAAAATGTTCTAAGACAGCGGTTCTCAACCTGTGGGTCGTGACCCCTTTGGGGGTCGAACGACCCTTTCACAGGGGTCGCCTAAGACCATCGGAAAACACATATATAATTACATATTGTTTTTGTGATTAATCGCTATGCTTTCATTATGTTCAATTTGTAACAATGAAATTGCGGGTCACCACAACATGAGGAACTGTATTAAAGGGTCGCGGCATTAGGAAGGTTGAGAACCACTGTTCTGAGAGGAGGCTCTTTGAGTGCCTACTAAGCTCCTCGCTTTAGCGTGATCACCGGAGGCCCAGTGGTTGCTGAGACTCGGTGGAGGAATTTTCCTAATAAATAGGGGCCCAGAGGGGAGGCGGGAGGGATGACTGACCAAGCTTCCCCCTGTGTGAGCTCAGGTGCTGCCACCAGGACCAGCTGTGTTTCCGAGCTTCCGGCCTTTCTCTCCCTGTGGATTCTGGCCATAGACCTGTCCGAGAGGGAGGCCTGAGAGCCTGTGATTGTGGTGAATGGTGTGGGCCCTGGGTCAATGGCCTTCAGTAAGAATCCTGGTTCTGCCTCTCACTTTCTATCACCCAGAGCCTCAGTTTTCCTCATCTGCAAAATGGGTTGTATAGATGGCCTGAAGTAGTCAGTGTCTGGCAGGTGGACTGTACCCCATATAGGATGGCTATTATTATAGTGTGGTATTCAGCACCCCTGTCTTCAGCCCCGGTGTGTGGGTCTCTATTGGTCATGGCAGGTGTGGCCCTGACTGTGTGCAAAGAGGAGCCCTGGGACATACGGAGACCGAAATCCACAGTCCAGCGTGAGGAAACCTAGACCCAGAGAGGGCAGGGAACTAAGGGTCACACAGCACGTCAGCAGGAAGGCAGCACAGCCTCCCAGCGCACTGCATTCCAGTTTCTTTCCTCTGCTATTAAAACCAGCTCTGACTGAGCACCTGCTGTGCTCCAGGCGCCATTCTGGCTCTTTGCACGTGTTTCCACGTTTAATCCTACAACAGGCCTCCTATATAGTAGGGTTATTAGCATCCCGCTTCGGAGATGAAGAAGCTGAGGCTTGCAGTGCTTTCGAATCTTGCCGAGGCCGCGCAGTGAGGAAGAGGAGCCCCCAGGCCCTGGCACTGGAGCGCCTTGGCCTTCTTGCCGGTGGGGGAGCTTGGCCCAGTTCCCTCTTGGTTCCTAAAGGAACTCGAGGAGAGGAGGTCTCAGCTTCATTTGCTATTCCCTCCCTCTCAGCAAAGCCCCTAAGTGCCTGCCGCGCTCCCCGAATGTCAGGGAACATCAGCGAGGCAGGAGAGGAGCCCCCACCGCGCCCCGCAGTGCGGGAAGGGCTGGTTCACTAGGCTGACTTCCATTAAACATTTGACGCATCGCAGAACTGCCGAGAGCCATCCATCACGGCCGCCCCTCCGCCTGCCTTCCCGACCTGCTCCCAGAGAGAGCTCAGCCTGCACGCTCTGTGCATGGGGAGCAGAGGGCGGGAGAGGGGGTGACACCTGGCCCGTGCCTCTGAGCTTCAGGGCTGGCGGAGTCATGATAATAATAACAAGAACACGTTTATCGAATGCTTAGTGCGTCCCAGGCAGACCTAAGCTCCTTCCCTATTTTATCTCACTGACCCCACGACCACTAGCAGACGCAGTGTCACTGCCACTTGACAGGTGCGTAACTTCGCGTTCCGGGTTCGAGGTTTGGTCACTTGCCTATGGTCACTCTGAAGGTGTCAGAGCAACGGAGCCCAGACATGTGAGTGCAGAACTCTGGGAGGGGCGGGAGGACAGGCTCTCAGCTGAAACGGGAGCCGAGTGCACCCAGTGGGGGACTGGCCAGGGCAGGTCTGAGGACCCCAGCAAAGGACGGGCAAGAGGACAGCTGTCCACAGGTAGCAGGGCCCTGTCCCTCCCTCTACCTGTTACTCCAGACAGAACTGGGCCAGGCCTCTTCTGGTCCTCCTGCCCCCTCGGTTCTCACTCAGTCAGTCGCTAGCCTCTCAGCTGTCCCTGCTAATGGGCTTCAAATCCATAACACAGGCCCTTCCCATTCATGGCCAGCGCTTGGGGGACCGCCCCAGCCCCCCACTTGCCTCTGGCCTCATCTTGCCAGCATCCTTTCTTCTCCTCACTGTAGCCAGGACTGTCCGGAGCCCAAGGCTGCTCACTCGCTCCTCTGCTTAAAACCCAAGCTCACTCCTCGCTGGGGATGGGGCCCACATGCCTCACTTGGCCTGGCTCTCAGGGCCCCTCACCTCTCCAGCTCCTCCTGCCCTTGCCTGCCCGGCCGCCTCCGGCTCACGCTGGGGTCTCTCTGCTCCTGCTTTGATCTTAGCAGGAGCATTGCCTTGCAACTCATTGTCCAGCTACTCCTGTTCATCATTCAGACCCCAGCCCGGGTGGGATGTCTCTCCTACGTGCTTCCCTCTGCCATGGCACAGACCACACACTTCTCTGCTTGTCTGCCACTCCATTGACTGTCAGATCTGGGGAGGTGTGAGTGTGTCCCCCGCCCTCCCCGGGCAGAGCAGGGCGTGGGTGATGAGCCACTGTGATGAATGAATGAAGGAGGCCTGATGAGACTAGGACAGAGCCTAGTGTGGCAGGGGTCACGGCCTCAGACCTAGGGGGCATCCTAGCAGGAGGAAGCAGGCGGTGTTGTGGAGTTTGAACCTGGGTTTAGAACCATACCCCACTTCTTACAATCTGTGTGTCCTTTGGTTTCGCCTCTCCAAGCCTCAGTTAGTTCACATGCAACACAGGGATCATAATTCTCCTTCCTGGAGACCGTGGCGACAAGCCCTGGAGCTGATGCACCTGCAGCACGGAGCTCAGTGCTGGGCTGGGAAGAGGAGCAGGTAGGTGTCCCCCTGGGGCCCAGGCCGGCCTGGCTGCAGCTTCTCTGAGGCCTGGAGGTGGGGCGGGGGTGGGGTGGGCCTGGGAGGGGGCAGAGCTCTGCAGTCAGGAGGGCTGTGAGGCCTGGATGGGTGGGGAGCAGGAGGCAGGGCGGTTCCCCACGCTGCCCCTCCCCCGGCCTGCTGACAGGACTGTCTCCCTTAGCTCGTTCCTCCTCCTTTGGACGTAGCCGAAGTTGAGATTTCCGGGACCTGGTGAAGTGGAGGCTCAGGGAGGGAGGGCTTGGAATGTTGGGTGTGGACGAGAGGGAGGGGGACGAGTGGAGGGGAGCAGACCACCGTTCATTAGTTGTCACTATAGTGAGTGAGACAGGCACCTTTAATCTTATGTAACAAGGTGCTCAGAGCACTGGCGTTAGTGTCGGACGGGCGGGCGCCCCCAAAGCTGGTGTGTGACTGTGGGCCCGGTGTGTAAAAGACGTATAAAGGTGCACCCCTCGACCGCTGGGTGCGTGTAGGTGACTCAGTGCAGAGGAAACCCCGGAGCCCTCACTGCAAGCCACCATGGAATCTCTGGAAAGCCTTGCTGGTAGGTGTTATTAGACGTCAGGCCCAGGGAGATGAGGTGAGGAGCCCAGAGCCACCGAGCCACCAGGGGCCGGAGGGACACTTGCCCCGGTCCAGGCTCCATGCGGAGGAGTCTGGCCTCTGGAGCCACCAGGGGACCACATATGGCCGATAGTACTTTCCTCATTGCCTCCACGTTGCGTTTCTTAATTTAAAGTGGGAAATTCCATATCTGGCGCCTCATCAATCATTTTTGTGAGCTCAGCTCGGTGGAAAGCACAGAAAACATTCATATTTGTGGCTCAAACTGTCGAAAATGTAAAACAATTTAAATAATATTAACATTTTAACAGCCTCCACTCAAGGCTCTGTGAAATTAACCATTATCTCTTGGAGTGTTTGTTACAATTCAGCAGCGGGTAAGTGGCAAGGCCCCGTGTGGGGCCATGTTGGGAGGCTGGGCAGGGAGTCCCCGTGGCTCATGTGAGCCCTCCAGGGGCTGGTCCCCCCGCACCTTTGCCAAGGGGGCAGCCCCCTTGGAGTGGGAACTGTGGCTCTTAGAGCCTGAGGACAAAGACCTCCCAACTGGGCTGGGTACCGGAGGCAAAGAGGAGAACATGACACAGATTCTGCCCTCAAGGGCTCCAGTGGTGGAGGCAGTAACTGGAAAAATGAACAATAGAGTGGGGTATGTGCTACACATGAGAAGGGAGTGCTGTGTTCTGGGAGCCCTGAAGAGGAAATCAGGAGTGCTTCCTGGAGGAGGCGGCATTTGTGCTGACCTTTTGCTCCAGGCAGTCCCTGAAATGAGGGAACCGACCATCTCTCCAGCTCTTCAAGAATGGAAGAGAACCTGGTTTCCCTGTCAGTGAGGAAGAAGGGCCCCCAGGGGTGGTGCTCTGTGTAAGCCTCCTGCACCCTCTGAGAGAGCGGGGATGCAGTGAGGATGCCCAGGAGACACTTGTGGGGCGTGAGTAGAGTAGGGAGGAGGAGCCTAGAAGCTTCAAGGACTCACAGGAAGAATAATGTTATTTTCAGAAGGATGGACTGTTTAGGCGACTTCAGTAGGGAAGATCTGGGCAGATGTTATGATTTTTGAACCTGTTGTCTCCTTGTCTACTCTTTCCTGTGCTTTTACCACAGAGTCCTGGTAGATTGACCAACAGTGAAACGAAGCTCCACATCCTCGGGGGTGTCAAGCAGATGCTGGGTGACATGTCAGGGACTAGTGAAAAGGGACGCCTACATGGTGCATTCGCCCGGCCCTGCTGTGGGCCAGGCCCTGGCTAGACACCATCTCCGTGACAGGCAGCCAGAGCTGGTGTTGTCCTTGAGGCCTGTATTCTCCCCCAAGTCATATGTTGAAGCCTTAACCCTCAATGGGACTGTATTTGGAGCTGGGGCCTTTAAGATGGTAAATCATTTTATGTGAGTGTGGGACTCTAATCTGGTGGGACTGATGCTCATATAAAAAGAGGAGGAGGCTCGCAGATCCCCCCTGCTCCCCTCCAAGAGAGCAGAGGAAGGACCGTGTGAGAAGCAGAAGGGGGCCGCCTACAAGTCAGGAAGAGACCTCTCACCGGAAACCACCCCTGCCTGCGCCTCGAACTTGGACTTCCAGCCTCCAGAACAGTGAGAAAATAAATATCTCTTGTTTAAGTCACTCAGTCTGTCTGGTTCTGCCTCAGGCCCTTTGCAATGTCAGCCTGATAACACAGCAGGGCTCACAATTTGGTTGGCCAGACCCTAAAGTTGCTGATTATAATAAAACACGATACAGGGCAGAACGGAGGTATGCACAGGGCTCTGCCAGGCGGGCATCAGGGGAGGCTCCCTGGAGGAGGCAGTGGTGCTGGGGGCAAGTGCAGAAGGATGGGGAGGAGCTAGTCATGCAAATGAGAGAGAGGTGTGCCAGATGGAGATAGCACCTTACGGTCCCCTAACCCCCAGTGTGACTATATTTGGAGATGAGGCCTTTAACTGGAGCTCACAGTAGAGAGGGCCTGTGAGGGAGAGAGAGGTGGGGGGGCAGGTGAGACCCACCCACCAGCACAGGCCCTTCAGCGTCTTCCAGGGAAGGCCATTTAGAGTTTGTGCTCTCCAGACTCCCTGCCTGGCAGAGGACTCCGTCATTAGTGACTAACTTGCTGTGTGACCTTAGGTAAATCATTTAACCTCTCTGTGCTGCAATTTTCTCATTTGTAAACTGGGAAGAAGGACCCCTAAGCTGCCCTCCTCCAGGATATTTTGTGGGTTCAATAAGCTAATGCCTGTGAAAGGCCCACAATAGCACATAGGAATGAAGGTGTTGTTATTATGTAACCACCCTAACTCCCGCCAGAGAAGCGTGGAGTCAATTGGAGGCTTGAAGGATGTCAGGGAATTGGCTGCTCTCTGAAGCTTGTCACAGAGACCCGTCTTTTCATTGTACTCCTTTCATATCACTGCTGGCTCCATGAAAGAAGGGGAAAGAATCTTTGATATGTCTAAATATTCCGCTCCCACCAAGACGGGAGGAATTCCGAGGAAGAGCTATTATTAGAGGCTGAGCTGGAAGCGGGCGCCGTTGGCGGATCAGAGCTGTCAGCTTGCGTAAACAGCCTCCTGTGCCTCAGAGCCGGCCAGGCCACGTGGGCCTTGGCCCAGAGTAGGTCCGCCCACCCTGCTGGCTGAATTGCGATGGCGCTAACTGGGAGGCAGGAGGCCAGTCTGGTCCCAGGTCTGCATCCACTTTGCTGGGCAACCCAGGGCAAGTCGCTTACCCTCTCTGAGTCAAGTAAAGGCGATATGGTTCTTACGAACACAGAGGGCTTGTGTGTGCAGGAAAAGAATACGCTGCACAGTACACGGGTCTGGGCAGGCTGAGAGGTGCCCAAGCACATGCTGCTGACACCCTATGTGTGTTGAGGCCAGAAAACTTTCTCTTTAGGATTTGGTTCTTCCTAGCCCTTGCATCAGAACCTCCTGGGAGTCTGAAAAGTCTGATTCCCAGGCACCACTTCAGGGCTATAGAATCAGAATCTCTGGGGGTGAGTCCTGGGGCTCTCCTTAGTAAGCTCCCAGGTGACGGATGTCAGTGGCCAGCAACTGGGGCTCCACCCTCTGCATTTACAAATCCCTGGATAGGCTCATCTGCCTGGCTCCAGATGCTATGATTCCATGGGAACAGGGGAAGGGTGCGGCCTGGGGAATCCAGCCCTTTCTCCATTTGCCTGCAGGCCACACTTAGCCCTCCAGGAGCCATCCTGTATCATAAAAGGCTAATATGCAAATTGTCCCCTCCACGGGGATTTCGACTGGGAGTTCGACCAGGGGGTGGGACCGGCTGGCCAACCTCCTGAGTCCTCTCCCCCTGGCTAGCCTGGCCCTATCTGCCCTGATCGGGGCGGGCCAGCCGACCCCACCCGTGCACACATTCGTGCACCAGGCCTCTCGTTAGTCCATAAAGCGGGCAGATGGTGACCAAGCACTGACTCCTGGCCAGCTTCAGCTGGGGACAGTGTCTTCCATACCAGTCTCGCCTGAATTGTCATGTTGTCAGCTGGTGCTCCTTACAGAGGCCCCTGGGGAGGCTCCCAGCACCCGTTTCCAGTGACTTGGCAAAGTGCCTCCACCTACAGAGAGCCTCAGGGGACAGGCCCTGAGAGACCGGAGATGCCACCTGAGGCTAGCCTCTTGTTTTCAAGGTGAAGAAATGGGCTGAGCTGGTTGCTTTAACCAGAACCCCGTCCTGTTGCTAATTCTGGCTCACCTGGGACCTGGGACCGGGGTTAACTGAGGAAGGCAGAGCCCAGTCAGGCGTACACATCTTAGCATATCAATGTAGGCCAACGTCCTGGGCAGATTGGAGCCTGTTTCTGTCTGGGTCTAAGGGGTACATGTGACCAGGCCTGATCATCACCAGGCTGGTAGAATTCACCCCCTTCTCCAGCGCACTGCGTCACGATCCCCCCAGTTTCTGCCTTCTCTCCCATCACCATAACGGCTGGCATCCCAGTGGGTGTCAGAACGTGGTTCCCTGCCCTGGCTGCCCCTTAGAGTCTACAAATCCCCATGCCCAGGCCGCACCCTTGACCAGTGAAGTCAGTGTCTTGGGGAGACCGGGCATCAGGTGGTTCCACTGTGCTGCCAAGGGGGGCACGGCTGCTCCGGGCAGCGGGTCTCAGCCGGGGCGGTTCTGCTCCCCAGGGACTGTGGCCATGTCTGCAGGCACATTTGATTGCTGCAGCTGGGAGAGGCTCCCGCATCCAGTGGGCAGAGGCCAGGGCTGCTGCTGCCCCTCCTCCAGCGCACAGGACGGGCCCTGGCCAGGAAGAATAGCTAGGACTCTGACTCTCGGACGGTGATCTTTCTCCAGCCGAGGACTGAGGGGCCGCACCCACTCCTCAGCTAAGCCTTCCACATCTCAGCTCTGGGGGGATCTTCAGGCCTCTTCATGGCAGGCTCTAAACATATGGTACTGCCACCAGGAGTTACGTTACTTCACGACTAGAGTGACCCACGACAGTGGTTCTCAGAGCATCCCAGACCAGCCGCAGCAGCCCCTGGGAACTTTTAGAAATGAAGATTCCTAGGTCTTGCTCCAGGTGTGCGGAATCAGAGCTCAGAGGCCTGTTTTAACCAGGCTCCAGAGGATTCGGACACTCTGCCCTCGGAAATCGGGGAAACCCTGGTCTAAGAGGTCCCGAAGCCAGTGTGCAAACCCCCGGCTCAGAGAGGAGGCGCAGGAACCCTGAGTCCTCTCCCGCCAGCCTTTGCCGGCCAGGACTCTAGGCCTCCGTCAGCAATAAACTAGCTGCTGTGACAGACAGGAGCCGGGATTCAGTAGAGCGTTCCCAGGGCGCTGCGCTCATCCGTCGGGAAAAGAATCGGCTGCTCTTAACGCGCACACGTCGTCGCTGTTGCCCAGGCTCCCCCTAGATTACTTGGGTGGTGCCAGGACTGACTGAACTTCCCCCAGATGCCAGTGGGAGGCAGAACCAAGCGGGGTTTGTGGCAGTGTCTGTGCTACAAGCCCTGGCGTCACAGCACAGGAGGTGTCCCGCTCAGGCGGCCTGTGGGTCATGAGTCCTTGTGTAATAAATGCCAACTTTGATACACAATTGACCTCCTTTACAAATGGCACTCTCGCTCCCATTCAGGTGTGTTCTCTTGAGAGGGAATAAAAGGACCAGTGGCAGTTTACAGCCACTCCCAGAAATTCCACGGGACCCTGAGAGAGAGACCCAGAGGTCTTAACGTCAACTTTCCCCAGGGCCCAGCAGGTTCAAAATGGGTCTAAGGTCTGGAGGGCATGCGTCATCACAGGGGCAGCTATCACTCAGATCCCGGCTGTGGGCTATTTGCTGGGGAGACTTCCCATTTTTTCCCGAGAAAGCAAAAATTCTGCATTAAAAATATTTGTATTGATTTCAGAGAGGAAGGGAGAGGATGAGAGAGAATCATTGATAGGCTGCCTCCTGCACGCCCCCCAATGGGGATTGAGCCCACAACCTGGGCATGTGCCCTGACCAGGAATCGAACCTCAACCTCCTGGATCATAGGTCAATGCTCCACCACTGAGCCACACCAGCTGGGCGAAAAAATTCTGCATTTTTAATATGTGATTTCTGACTTTCAATTGTCATTAGCTAGTTCAGAGTTTTTAAAACTCTGATCCAAATGAAATCCAGTTTGGGCTGGGTTCGACCCACCGGTCCGCTGGGCCCCAGGAAGCACTCAGTGCAGGTGACTCCCGGCCCTGGCACAGGGGCTGGGCTGATGTTTTCGGTGCTGTGTGCCTGGTATGTGTGGAATATTGGGAAGCTTGGGTGAGAACAGGTGAGAGTAGGGGGTAGGGTTCTCTAAGGCGCTGGGTTAATGTCACCTCCTCCTTGAAGCCTCCCCGTAGCCTCCTCACCCCAAACCACAACCATACCTTGCCTTCAGTATTTCGCATTTCTATTATTTGTTGGTTGTTTAAGTATCACACAGAGATGTGGGGGTTGGTACATTGTATCATATTGCAACATGGGTCAGTGAGCACATGAGGACAACAGTAATGAATGAATAATGAATGAATAATGAATCAATGAGTGTCGTTGGCAGGGTTGTCTCCTTCTGAAGGCCATGAGAGGATCTGTTGCATGCCTCTCCCCAAGCTTCTGGTGGCCTCATGTAAAGGAATCACCTGCATTTCTTTTTATACATCCCAGAATTCAGTTGTGGCACTAATTTAGACCATCTGCCTTCCTTGAGTCTAAATTGTCAAGACCTGACTGCCCAAATATATATTGAGAATGGCTTTGTGATGGGCAATGTGCTATTCCCTGGGGACTCAGAAACAAATATAACAGAGCCCTTGCTTCCTAGGAGTTCATAGCCCAGGGAAACACACCGTGAGCCTACACGAGGAGACAGCTAACTAAATTAGAAGAATAAAGTTATATCATAAGTGTGAAGTGAGTGGGAGAGATAGAAAAACTGGCTCAGGGGGCTGAAGCAATCATGGAAGTCTTCCTGGTGGAGGAGGACTTTGGGTTGGGATTTGACAGAGGGCTTGAAAATATATATGTATTTTCGAAATTCGTGCAAGAGTAGGCCTTCCTTCCCCCAGCAGCTGGTACCGGCTTTCCTCTGGCACCTGGGACCCGAGCTTCCCTCTCAGCCCTGGCTTCGTCTTGAAGGACATCCGGTATACTTAGCATTAGCATATTACACTATATATATGATTCTAGATAAAGGAAACAGAATTGCAGGAAGCCAGGGATTGGAGAATGATTGTGCCTTGAGTGGCAGCTTGGAAGGTTGGATTTCATGCCATCTGAGGCCTTGGCTGCTGGTATTCTCCCACAGGTGGGGCCGTTGCGTGTGAGGCCCTGCAAATGGAGGTGCACTGTGCTTGGCCAGCACTGTGACGTGTCCTAACGATGCACTCCCTGGGCTAGCAGGTGGTGGTGCAAATGCCCCCACACTCCGAACTCGAGACAGATGCCAGGAGATGACTGTTAGAACCGCAGCTTGAGTGACTAGATAAGAGCGACATCAAAAGCAGGCAATTGCTGTTCTTGCCACAAAGGGCACCCTGGGAGGGGCAGCCCTGCTGAGCGCTCCGCTCAGCAGTCTCCCTGCAGGGGCCCTGGATGGTGGCAGCAGTCCTAAATTCACAGTTATTAAGTTAAATGACCTCCTCCACTCGTGCGGTGAAGAACACTAACCCCCTGTCAGTTCTCAAACCTGCTGCGAGCCCGGCTCTCAGCCCTCGCCCCACCTGGCCTTCCTCCCTGGCCTTCAGAAGGTGGAGGGAGCCCTCCCCTCGGTGGGAAGGAGAATGGTCCCCTCTAGGGGGGAGGAGAGAGGTTGAGATGGGTCCACAGCAAGGGGGACCTCTCTTAAGGGCCCAGGTAGGGGAGTTTCTTTTCTTTTAAAAATAAAAAACATGTTTAGTTGAACTGTTACTTTTCATAATTTATTAAATCTGATCACAGGTCAATATCTTCATTCTATTACCTTATTGGGTACATTCCTTAGTGCTACATAAATCTTCCCCTAAAATTGAATGAGAATTAAAAGCACAGCAAGAAGGTCACACAACCCGTGTGAGAGGGTTCCTCACCATGCCCCCGGCCCCACCGTGGGTGTGTTTCTGTTCCTGGGTCTCTCAGCCTTAGACTCACCTGTGCGTGAGAGGAGATGACGCAGCTCCGCTAAGCCCTGTCCCGCCAAGGCCCAGCCACTGCGCTGTCGGTTTGCGGTGACCTGTGGCACCTGTCTGCCAGGGCAGCAGCAGGACCAATGACCTTGGCTTCTTAGGCAGTGCCCGGCCCAGAGGGTGTGGGCGGAATCCTGGCCGGGCCCTGGGAGCCTGGCTTCTCGTCCTGGCCCAGCTCTGATTCACGGAGGCGCCTTGGGCCCAGCGCTATTCCTGAGCCTCAGCTTCCTCTCTAACAAGTGGAAAAAAGGATGTCTATTGTAGACATCAGACTAAGGTGGGGTGGGGGGTGGGGGTGGATGACTGAGGCCAGCAATCCTCCCCCCGACATCAGAGTCCCTGAAATAGACAGCCTCTGGCTCCACCCCATTTGAATATTGGTTTATAGATCTTTAATTATATGATCAAGAACTGGGAACAGAACCACCAAAAGTCAGCCATTGCCAATTAAAGACGTCATCATAAATCAGGACTTAAGACTTATAGATGGACGTTAGAGGCCAGCGGGAAGGCAAATCCCCAGGAACCTTCCCAGGACGCACATATTAAGCAAACGTTCCCACTCAGCCAAGAAGGTGGCTTCTTTAAAGGCCCAGCTCCTCCGGGAAGGCCTTGACGTCTCCGTGTGCCACCTTGCTGCTGGCACCTCTGCACAGGGTGTGTGTGTGTGTGTGTGTGTGTGTGTGTGTGTGTGTGTCCATTGCAGACTGTGGGCACCTCTGGCTTAAAGACCACGTCATTGCTGTGACCTCAGACCTGGCACAGGTCCTGGTGGGAGTAGGTGCTTAGGGAACAAGCCGTGAATTGAAATCCTGGCTGAAACCAGCCCAGCAGGAGGTGTGCCCTGTGAGAAAGGCTGGCAGGATGGTCAGAAGGCAGATGGGCAGGGCCTCTTGGCCAGGATTCGGGGGGCTAGTGGCCCTGGGAAGCCTTTGAGGGGCCACGGGGGGAGTGACAGGATCTGATGGGCCCTGGAGGGACTTCTCTGGCTGCTGGTGGGGAACTCATTGGACAGGGTGGGTGTGGGAGCAGGGAGGCCAGTCAGGGGGACCCTGGAGTCCAGAGCCAGGGGATGGAGTGAAAATGCACAAATGGGGTCAGATCAGAAAGCTTCCTAGGATCTCGTAGGATCTGTAAGTCTGGTTGGTCCCAAGACCTTCCTAAGGAAAAAGGGGACACTCTCAGGGAGGGAAGGAGACCTGTTGTGGTTGGATGGTGTCCCTGCCACCAAAGACATGCCCACCTAGAATCACAGAATGTGGCCCTATTTGGAATCCGGGTCTTTGTGGATGTAAGTAAAGTAAGGATCTTCGGGTGAGAGCATTCTGAACTAGGCTGGGCCCTAAATTCAATGACAAGTATCTTCACAAGAGCCAGAAAAGACCCAGAGACACGGAGAAGAAAGCAACATGAAGACAGGGGCAGAGATTGGAGGGATGCGGCCACGAGCCAGTGAACACCAGGAGCCACCAGGAGATGGCGGAGGCAGGGGAGCGTCTCCTGCTAGACTAGAGCCTCTGGAGGGAGCGTGGCCCCACCGACACCTTGGTCCGACTTCTGGCCTGCAGGGCTGTGGGGAACACATTTCCATTGTGTTAAGCCACCGGGTTGGTGGTAATTTGTTGCAGCAGGGAACGTACAAAGACCAAGGAGAACCCTAGCTTCCATTCTCCAGTGGTGGCAACCCTCAGCTGGCATCTCTTTGACGGGCTCTGCTCTGTTCCTATTTTCTTTGCTCGCCCTACCCCCACCCCCCACCTATATTAGAATAAGATTGAATTTTCTAGCTTGGGTTACTAAGCTTTCAGATCTGGAAGCTGTGGCCATTAATCAGCTGTCACGGGATGTCATAAACAAGGGGCTTTAAAAACCATGTTTGCTTTTTAGGCTGGTAATACTTGGAGGTGAAGCCGGGGAGTTATACATAATGCATGCATTTTAATGGGCCGCGCACTGCAGCCCTCTTTAGTCAGAATGATTCGTTTTAATGTTCAAAATAAATATCAGAGACAATTTGCCAACAAAGCTGATTTTCTTTGCCCGCCATTAACTTAATCTTTATACCTCTTTATACCTCAGCCTAGTGACAGGGGCTGGGGAGCAGGAGGGGGCTTCGTATGGCAAGCAAGTAGGGGCAGAAGCAGTCGAAGTTCTGATGAGCCAGGGGGTAACCCCACGTCCCGATGTGCTCAGGAGAGTTCCTGGGGAGCCTCTGAGGGGCCAAGTTCTGGAGTAATTGTTCTGAAATTGCATCAAGTGGGGTTGCCAATATCTGACTATTTGGGACCTACCAGAAAGCAATTTCAGATGGTTTAAGCCAAACATAGAAAAGTTTCCTGGTTGTGTGATAAATGAGATCTTGTGCTAAATATGCCCTTTACTCTTCAGGGGGGTGGGGAGGGGAGAACTGAGGCCCAGAGGGCTGAGGGGCCTTGCCGCCGGGCTCCATAGAGGCAGCTTCACGCTCCTGGGCGCTTCGCGCTCTGCCCCTAGCCCAGTGGTTCTTTCTTGGCAAGTACCCAAGCTGTACCTGTCCCCTCTCAGCCAGTCTGTTCAGCTCCTGCCTCCTCTGTTGCCTTCAGCCCACAGGCCTCTCGCTGCCCCTTTGAAAGGCAAATATCGAAGGCACCCCTTGTTTCCGGCCCGGCTTCCTGGGGTGCTGACTCCTGAGGGAGGGTCAATAAACCCATGCCCGCCCTGGTCATGGCGCCGCCCAGCAGTCTTTTTTTTTTGTTTTGTCAATCCTCATCTGAGGATATTTCCTCCATTGATTTTTAGAGAGAGTGGAAGGGAGGGGGAGAGACACTGAGAGAGAGAGAGACATCAATGTGAGAGAGACATCAATTGGCTGCCTCCCACTCGTGGCCTGATGGGGCGGGGGTTGAGCCTGTAACCGAGGTATATGCCCTTGACCAGACGGTGACTTTTCAGTCCTCAGGCCGGTGCTCTAACCACTGAACAACCGGCTAGGATTAAAAAATATTAATAAACTTTATTTTTAATTTTATTATTATTTTTTTATTAATCCTCGCCTGAGGACATTTTTTTTTCCTATTGATTTTTAGAGAAAGTGGAAGGGAGGGGGGGAGGGAGGGAAAGAGAGAGAGAGAGAGAGAGAGAGAGAGAGAGAGAGAGAAGGAGAGAGACATGAATGTGAGAGAGACACATGGATTGGTTGCCCCCCACACCCTGACCAGGGGGCAGGTATCGAACCTGCAACCCAGGTATGTGCCCTTGACTGGGAATCGAACCCAAGACCCTTGAGTGCACGGACTGATGCTCTAACCACTGAGTCACACTGGCTAGGGCCACTTCCAGCAATCTTAATCATCCTTAACATGTAACCATGGAAACCAGGGACACAGACTGACCACTCATTTGTTTTGATAATCGATTCGTAATTCTTGAAGCTTGCTGAAGGTAGGATGGGCGATGCTTAATGCCCCTTAGCAGTTAGAGGCTGATTATTTTATCACTTTTTGCATCCTTGTGCAATTACTGGTGGGTGGTGGAGGAATTCAGAAAGGAGGAGGGCTGAGCATGAGCAGGGCTGGTCAGAGTGTGGAATTTGCTAAACAAAGCTGATTTTAAGCCCACAGGTTACCTTGCCCAACAGGGAAGTGTCTTCTCCCCTCCAGCTCCCAGGGAAACGCGTGTGATGGTGGTGTGCGTGCGATGGGTGGTGGAATGGTTTCCAGAGCGCCCTCCCTGCCCGGAGCTGCTGCAGCTGGGCACAGTGGGAGCCTGGCCTTGCCCTGCCCCCCTGTTCAGAGTAAGGCCGGGCTTTGCACCTCCTGCTGGAGCGGTAGGTCCCTCCAGACTGAGCTGCAGAGGAAAGAACTCGAGCTTTGGAGCCATGCTTTCCTTCCTTTGTTCATTCAGTGAGCGTGGAGTCTCCAAGTGCCCATGTTATGCTCAGATTCGGGATAAATTCACCTAGAAATCCAGGCTTCTGGCTTTCTAGGACCATTGTAAGGTCTGCCTCCTGGCCGCATTCCTGCAGCCTCTGCTGGGTGCTGGGCTGTGGCCATCCTCCCCAGCATCACCTTCGTCTGGTTCATGGGACTTTTCGAGGCAGCCTTCCCGGCCCTGCAGGCACTTGACTTTGAGAACCCTGACCTTGTCTCTATTTCCTGTACACAGACAGAGGACACAGTAGATGCCAGGGAAATTCTTGTGTTTGTTGCATGAAACTGACCCAAGGAGCCCAGATTAGGGAGGGACCCTGGTGAGCCGACACCCACCTCAGGCATCCCAGGAGAAATGGGCCCTCGGCTCTATGGGCCCACGCTGGCTGATAATGCACTCGTGCCCGACTGTTGGGAGGGTGACTTGGCCAGGTCTATGAAAATGTGAAAAGCCGGTGCTTCTTGGCCCAGCCGTTCCAGGGCCACATTCCACAGATGTGTTTGCAAAAGTGCATCGAGGTAGAGGCACAGGCCCGAGCGTTACATAAATGTGTGGGACAGCAACTAGAAACCACAGTCTCATTGGGGGCCGAGTAGATAAGAGGCAGTGCTTCCATGCCAAGCGGCTGC
>NW_005871116.1:5726156-5728823 GCF_000147115.1 Myotis lucifugus | reverse complement strand
CCTATTTTTTAAATATATTTTTATTAATTTCCAGAGAGAGGGAGAGGGAGAGAGAGATAGAAACATCATGAGGAGAGAGAATCATTGATCCCAAACCCAGCATGTGCCCTTGACCAGAATGGAACCCGTGACCCTTCAGTCTGCAGGCTGACACTCTATCCACTGAGCCAAACCTGCTAGGGCTGAAATCCTATTTTTGGAGAGTGTTATTTTTTTCTTTGAAATATTATTAGCTAATATATTTAAACTACCTAATATTTATTTAGCTTTCACAATGACTCAACATCGACAGCTAATGTCAAGAGGAAATTACTTTATATACATCAGGGTTTTATCGGCTGCAGTTCCATATAAACTAGCCCTTCAACTGTACAGATCAATGAATTAAAATTAATCAACAAAATAAATTGACTCCTTTGTTGTTGGTATTATTTAAATATATAAATTAATTAAAGGTCTAAAAATGTATTTAGCCCAGCTGGTATGACTCAGTGGTTGAGCATCGACCTATGAACCAGGTGGTCACGGTTTGATTCCCGGTCAGGGCACATGCCTGTGTTGTGGGCTCTATCCCCAGTGTGGGGTGTGCAGGGGGCAGCCAATCAATGATTCTCCTCATCACTGATGTTTCTATCTCTTTCTCCCTCTCCCTTCCTCTTTGAAATCAATAAGATATATTTTTTAAAAGGTATTTATTCTTTTACTATTTCCCCCCAAAGAAGTAACAGTTGTGTTTGTAAAATGGACATGTTGCTAGGAAGTGAGGTGCAAAATGAACTTCCTCAGTGAGAATTTTGCTTCCCCACCGGCCGACATTGTAAAGCCACTCTCCCACAGGAACCCTTGCAGATTCCCCTGGAGACGTGGCAGGCTCACTCTAGAACTCCAGGTGCTGAGCATTCTTCCTGCTACTCCTGTTCTTTTTGGAGGTTGACAAATGCTATTCATATAACTGCAAATATCAAATTAGAAAGCTTTTATGTGTCTTCACATAGACCGCATTTTGATTTGCAGATGCCTCTTGGCTTGTCCTGGGGAACTTGCTGCTGTTCTGGGTGGGGTGACTGACCATCTCGGTTTGCCTGGAACGCAGGGATTTCTCAGAACACAGGACTTCTAGTGCTAAAAACAGGCAAGTCCCAGGCAAACTGGGAGTGTTGGTGACCCTAGTTCTAGGGCAGTGATGGCGAACCTTTTGAGTTCGGTGTGTCAGCATTTTGAAAAACCCTAACTTAACTCTGGTGCCATGTCACATATAGAAATTTTTTGATATTTGCAACCATAGTAAAACAAAGATTTATATTTTTGATATTTACTTTATATATTTAAATGCCATTTAACAAAGAAAAATCAACCAAAAAAATGAGTTCGTGTGTCACCTCTGACACGCGCGTCATAGGTTCGCCATCACTGTTCTAGGGGAAGGGGCTAGATTAACTCATGGGACTCTAAAAATATTCTAAATGTAAGAAAACTGGCAATCAGGATCAATAATTTTTCCTATATGTTGTATGAAAATTTCTTGTAGTCTACACCGAGTTTCTTTCAGGAAGAAACATAGAATTACAGATCTTACAACTCCAGGGAAATTTAATGGTCACAAAATCGACCATAATACCCATGAGAACATGAAGACCCAGAGAGGTTAAAGGATCACCCAGGTCAAACACAGGGGGCAGAATAACATCTAGAACCCGAGTCTTTTACCTCCCAGAGAACACAGACAGGACTCTCTTCAAACTGAGAAAGAATTTAAGCTGTGTTGACACATGTGTTTGAAATAGCAAATCATAAGTATCCAAATGGTTTAGAAGTTTTTTTAAAAAAAATATTTTTTATTGATTTCAGACAGGAAGGGAGAGGGAGAGAGAGATAGAAACATCAATGACGAGAGAGAATCATTGATCAGCTGCCTCCTGCATGCCCCCAATGGGGATCGAGTCCATAACCCAGGCATGTACCCTAGACCAGAATCGAACCCGGGACCCTTCAATCCGCAGGTCGACTCTCTAGCCACTGAGCCAAACCGGCCAGGGCAGTATCCAAATAATTTAAATAAAACTTGAAATTACTTGAAATTGCCACACTAGGATATCTGAAAAGGGTGTATTAGACTGGTTTATCTTGGTGGCTTTAGTTTGCCACTTCAATTTGCTTGTACATCAGATTAGGACAGTGTGACGCTCAGCCAAAGGCACAGAGCTCCCGGTGGTCTCGTGTGAATGTGTGACCTTGTTCAGGACTATGAAGGGGCAAGGAGGTGGCTCTGAGAAACAGCCTTGTTAGGAGGCGCATAGTCAGGTGCGCGGCCCCTAGCCTCTCCATGTCCTGCACAACGTCCCAGAGAGAAGGCCAACCTGTGAACCCTCTCTGACGCACACATCCAAGTGGTAAATATATAACTGGAGGTGACATTTTCTTGGGTTCATTACAATTTTCACTCATGATTTGCAAAAGAAAACACCAAATAACGAATGGAAAAACACATGGAAATCCAAACAACTGGCAGAAACATGAAGGCAGACTATGTCACACCTACCTTTGCTGCTTAGAAAACATGAATAAAAAGATCACCGTCAGCCCAAACATTCCAAAGATAATAATTAAGAACCACGGGAACCGGAAATCTGAAACACAGGAGAACAATATCTCACTCACAGGATTACC
>NW_005871116.1:5709201-5723790 GCF_000147115.1 Myotis lucifugus | reverse complement strand
ATCAAGGCAAGTAACTTTACAAAGAATCATTTGTTCTATGGACAACAGGCCTCAAACTTATTTTGGTATAGACCCAGAGATTTGATAGACTTATGTAGACCAGGCTGTCAAATATCCTAACATCAAAGCATAATAAAATTTTTATGGAAAAATGACAGAACTATGCTGAAACCGGTTTGGCTCAGTGGATAGAGCGTCGGCCTGCGGACTGAAAGGTCCCAGGTTCGATTCCGGTCAAGGGCATGTACCTGGGTTGCGGGCACATCCCCAGTAGGAGATGTGCAGGAGGCAGCTGATCGATGTTTCTCTCTCATCGATGTTTCTAACTCTCTATCTCTCTCCCTTCCTCTCTGTAAAAAATCAATAAAATATATTTAAAAAAAAAATGACAGAACTATAAAGAAGACTACAGGTATGTTTGCCTACCCGTTGTGATATCATAGTTTTGTATGAAAACATAAGAATAGAAAAACAAATCATAGTCATCCTTTGGAAATTCTGGGTAGTTGTTCATATGATCAAAGAATTGGAAGGAGTCCTAGGAAAATTATGGTTGTCTTAATTGAACTTTCTTTTTTTTGGTTAATCCTCACCCAAGGATATTTTCCCATTGATTTCAGAGAGAGTGGAAGAGAGGAGGAGACACACACACACACACACACACACACACACACAGAGATACATCAGTGTGAGAGAGACACATCATTGATTGGTTGCCTCCTGTATGCTCCCCAACTAGGGCTAGGGATGGAGCCTGCAACCAAAGTACATGCCCTTGACCAGAATCGAACCCAGAACCCTTCAGTCAACAGGCCAATGATCTATCCATTGAGCCAAACTGGCTAAGGCTTAATTGAATTTTCAAATAATTCTAGTAAAAGCAATTACATACATAATCTGAGTGTTCTAGAAGGTTCAAAGCCACTCCCAAATAGTGTGCTATTCAAAATCTGCAAAGAAAAGTCACAGGAGTGCTTGGTAATTAACACCAGGGTCCCATAAGCCTTAAGGCCAGGATGTTCTTTTACCTTCCAGAGAAGGGCAGGTGAGGCTGTTACAGGTTTAAAACATGTCACTATCAAAGAAGCAGACCCAGTTAGTGAGGGTGTTCTTCTCTAAGGCAAACATTCCGACTAAGTATCCAGTATGTGCTTTTTGTATATTTCCTGGTAGAACACGCCGTTCCTGTTTATAAAAGGCTAGGAACACTCATCTTTTCAACAGCATAGATCTTTCACATAAATATTCTCCTAATTTGTTTTGCTAAGTCAGAAGCTGGACCTTCAGCTTCTAAAACAAATTCTCCTTTCACCTCAGTTAGTTGCTACTCACAAAGTATCTCTTATGTGTTCCCCTGTGTACATGGGACGGTAATTTTGCACTGTGTAAAGATGCTTCTCAATGTATGGAATGTTGCATGCCTAAAAGGCTTTTTAAAGGTGGAATTCTGCGTATTAAACTTATTATTTTTCTTGAACTATTTTCAAAGCCTATGTTTCCATTCTTAACACCCTAATTTCTCTGCTATTGTCACCAATGTTATTTCTTTACAGATTTTACTAATAACAAAAGCAGACAGGGGCTCTCATTGGACCCATGGCCCCCTCTCCGTCCTCTCTCAGCCCTCCACACCCACCACACCACACTCCATCTGCTCACATCCCACCTGCTCACACAGCTCCCACCGCCACATGGAACTCCGCCACCTGCCTGCGAGGGAACGCCCATTCTGGCCAAGCCTAAGTGTAAGCATTGCTGAAATTCTAAGGAGTTTTTCCTGGCACCTTCCCTACCATCCTGCCAGATAATACACATCATATATTACTTCTGGAGTTTTCCTGCTCAGATTTCTATATTAGACTGCAAATTCTCTGGGGACAAACTACGCCTTCATTATCTTTAGGTATACAGTGGGTGAGCAAGAGATGGCTCATACGCTATAGATAATTCTATGCCACTCGTTAAGCCCTGAAAGAAAACCATCAATTATTAACTTATCTAGCAGGTAAATAGTGTAAGTAACTACATGGTCATTAGTATTACTTTTATATTAAAAGTGCATTTAATTTAAAAAAAGATACAATACCAAATTCAACATTGCCAAGTGGTAACATGGATTCCCGATATAAGCAACAAACACTAGCCTTTTTCCCTTCTACTTCCAAATCTCCCCTCTTATTACGCTTATGGCATTCGTGCTCATAACCCATTTGACTGCGAGTTTCTTCCAGAGAGAGGGCGATTCTTATGAAGAGGCCCTTGATATTCACGACCACTTTAGTTGAGACCCTTGCAAATGACCAACCTTACAAATACTATGAATATGTAACTTTACTCATAAAAGGTAAGTAAACATTAATGGACCCCTTGGAACTATCTAATGTGACGTTTAGCAGGGTCCAATGAAGAGTGTGATGAGGCCTTGTTGGGAGGCAGCTCTGAGCATCACTTGACTGAGTCCCAGGCTCCCATGCACCTAGCTCATAGCTCAGGATGCAAGCTACCTACTTGTAGCTTAGACATGACTACATGCCCGGGTCTTTCAGGCTTGAAACTATGATTAGAAAATGAATGAATTCTAATGTTCTGAAATACATCCCTGCTTTTTCTAGCTTGCCAAGCTTTTTAGTCTCAGGATTCTTTGACACTCTTAAAAGTTATTGTGAATCGTAAAGATTTGGTTGATTTGGGTTATACTATCATTATTTACCATATTAGAAATGAAAACTGAAAAATTAAAATGTGCTAATTTAAAAATTAAAACAATAAATTGATTTAATGGTAACATAATATATTTTTATAAAAATTATTGTACTTTCCCAAACGATAAGATTATAGTGAAAAGAATGCCATTGTTTTACATTTTTGCAAATCTGTTTGGTAGAAGATGGCTGAATTTTTACATCTGCTCCTAACTAAACCTGTTAGGATGTGTTGTTTTGGTTGACATGCATGAACAAAATTGAGGAAAAGGAAGGGTATTTTGATAGGCTTTTCAGATAATTGTGGATACTCTTTAACACCAACAGCCAAACTCAGCAAGTGGTATTTTCTTAGAGGTTAGCTACAGTGTGGAATTGGAAACCGTATCAGTGAATCTTCTGTACGCTTTTCTGTTAGCATCCACCATTCCCTCTGACACTCTGAATGGACCATTTCCCCATGCGTGATTTTCATTACATCACGTACTGATCACTTGGAAAAGATCGGTTTCCTGAGTTATGCAGATTTTCTAAATGTACACATATTTTATTATGCAATATAAAAAATCACTTTTGCTAATGGTATCATCATTCATCTCATCAGGAGTGTCTTCAAAGATAGGAAGTTAACAAGTTCATGGCTGTACAAGAAGGTTTTCCAAAATTCCGATTTTCCCTTGTAAGCTCGGATTTTTCATCGGCAACAAATACCGTCAATGGTTTTTCTTGAAGTGATGAGCTTACTTCATTTTTTTTCAAGAAACGTTTGCCAAATATTTGCTAACTCAAATCTATCAGTCTACCAGTGGTTCTTCCAGGTAACACTGGTGCTCCCAACCGGGTTCCCTACAGAAGCAGCGAGTTCCACTGGCAGCCCCGCTGGGTAAGTGCTTTTTCTCAAGACAACCATCAGCACCGCGTAGGCAGCAAAAGCGCTTTACCTGGACTTCCATGTGGCACACAGAATATTAAAAAGCTGTGTCCTCAAAGGTCGGGCTGGAACAAAACTGAAAATTTTCAAAGCTGCATCAAGGGCGCTCTTGTGTGCAACTGACGCCCTCCCTCCCTTCCCTGTGAGTGCCCCGTGATCAGCAGTACGAGTCGGTATTACTGCCATGCTCTGTGCTAAGGCGGCCTCAGTTTCCCCACCACTGCTTTTGTACCATCAGGGCAAATCTCACCACAGTGAAAAAAAGAAATAACATTTTAGCATTATTATGAAAACAGTCTTGACCTTGTGGACTCGCTGAAAGGGTCTCAGGGACCCTCAGGGGTCTACAGTTCCTGCTTTGAGATCAGCTGCCCTGGGGTACCTGAGTACAGTGGTTATTTCACTCCCTGGTGGCTGGCTACATGTTTGACGAGCTTGGATTTAGAAAGTCTCGTTTGACTCAGCATCCAACCAGGCTTTTTTTACACCAGGTCACAGAATGGATATCTAAATTAAAACGATGCCGAAAACAGAACCTCAAAGCCCAATATTTAACTGTGCAAAGCTGCTCCAAATTTAGCTTTCCTCCGGTGACAAAATCAGCCGCTTCTTCAGCAGCTCACTGAATGGACAGGGCCCGGTGTCTGAGGAGTCGGCGGCGAGGCTGTGCCAGCCGCTGGGCATGACTGATGCCCGGCCAGAAACCACTGGACTTGGCTGGGGCTGTGGCTGTGGTCAGACTGATTTAGAATTAGTTATATTGGGAGCAGCATGATAATCCTGTTTTTCTTCGTGCTGTGTGCCATGCGGAATTTATCTAAGTGCCCGGTTCCCACACGCTTGGCAAGGAAGTGAGGAGTTCAGAGGTCAACCAGTACCATGCTCCTTGCAGACTTAAAAACCTCTTAGCTTGATTGTCCCCTGAGGTATTTAACCAAATATCCTTCTGAAGCCTCTAAAGGGCACATTCCCTCCCTCCGTTTGCCTCCTGGAGTCACTCAAGAATTTATTTTAACAAAGCTCTTGTGAGGAGTAGCAACTAACATCATGGGAGAATATTTAGCCGTAGCTCACTGTTGACCTTGATCATGACCCTTCCCATGTTTAGCCACATCCCCAAAGACAGCTAAGTGGCTAGAGTATACAAGTTTGTTCTAAAGTTAAACTGGACAGCAAGGAAGACTGGGGACATAGTATCCTTTTCCTTCCAGAGGCTTCCATAGAAGCTCCATGCTGTTGGACAGGACCTCGAGATGATACTTTTCTGATTATTTTCCTCCAATAAGAAATGATGCAGCATATAGCATGGCCATATGGTACTAGGTCACAAGGACATATACCCATGAGAGGGGGTGTTGAATAAAAGGAAGACAATTCAAAAGGTTTCCAGTGTGATTGGTAGTGATATCTTACCATTTTCCACTGGGTCTCGTTTATCTCTTTGTATTGCAGCTCGTACTCCAGGACGATCCAGCCTTTCTGAACATCTGCGTTGGACGGTGGCTCCCATCTCACCTGGATGTCCGCGTGAATCCCCGTCAGGCTGGTGTTCAGCAAAGTCCAGTTGAGGCCGGTGGGTGGATCCGGTTGTACTGTGCGTTTCAATGGAGGGTTAGTACACAGCTGGGGAGTGACGGAATGCTTTCTTCTGAAGAGACCACGTTACTTTATACATTTCATTATTCATACTCTCAATTCTTATAATAGTCTTATCAGTCTATTCTCACTTTACTAGAGAGCACCATTTTTTTCCTTAAGGGTGATCTGTGTGTAACTCTAAAAATCCCATATAAAAGTCCTTTTCGAGTTTAAAGTCTGAACTATAACTTTTCTTAAAGATCGTCTGGGTTTTGCATTTCTTTGAGCTCCGATAGAATTAATGCTTTGGGATTTGGCAAAGGGATTCATTCTAACTAAGGAATAGAGTCAGAAAGACCTACGGCATTTAAACACGTGGCTGTATTAGGAACTCAGGGTAGAGGAGACTTTTTTTCTTTCAAACTGTTCATGACCTGGGGCAAGGGCCTTGCTTCACTCACTTCTGTGCTGCTACCAGCACAGTCCTTCCCAACACTCAGCCAGTGCTCCTTGGCTGGTCTTCCCAGCCACATGCGATCATTTCCCCAGACCTAAGGAGGGAGGCACTGCACGGCTCTCTCAGATGGTGACGCTGCCCTGTTTTCCTCCACTCAACCCATGTGAACAACTGGCAACAGTGTTTTGCTTGGTTTCTACCAACTGCACATTCTCGGGTAGATCTGCTGCATTTTGCCTATTAGCACCACAAAGACCACAATTTCCCAAAGGTCGATGAAGAGAAAGATGGACTCTAAAGCCAGGAACTCTATCAAAATGTACATTCTAGATCAGGGGTGGGGAACCTTTTTTCTGCCAAGGGCCATTTGGATATTTATAACATCATTCGTGGGCCATACAAAATTATCAACTTAAAAATTAGCCTGCTATATTTGGCCAAACATTTAATTAACTCACTCCTACTGCTGTGGCAGGGCCAGACCAAATGATTTCGAGGACCTTATAAGGCCCTCAAGCCAGATGTTCCCCACCCCTGTTTAGATAGTCCCCGATAAATTGTTGCTATTTGGGTCTCAGTACTAGACATGGAGTAAAATTTACTTTCTTTTTCTTTTTTTTAAAAAATATTTCTTTTATTGATTTCAGAGAGGAAGAGGGAGAGAGAGAGAAACATCAATGATGAGAGAGAATCATTGATTGGCTGCCTCCTGCACACCCCCTACTGGGGATCGAGCCTGCAACCCAGGTATGTGCCCTTGGCCAGAATCGAACCTGGGACCCTTCAGTCTTATAGGCCTATGCTCTATCCACTGAGCCAAACAGGCTAGGGCAAATGTACTTTCTTTTCTATTATATGGAGGTCACCTGGAATGTGGCAACATCTGGGTTCCCAGGGTTGATTAGAGATAGGCCTACAAATATACCCTGTGAGAAGCTCTTACTGGCTGTTAAAATTTGGTGGCTAAAGAGGGGAACTCCTCTTTCAACCAAAGCCAAAACATTCTCTGTGAGGGAGGTTGCTATTGGCCACTGTGGAGTGAGCACCACTTAAAAAAAAACAGAGAAAGTCCAAATTTGACTAATCATAACTACATTTGGGAAATTAAATTAGAGTAATTTGCAAAACAGCTAAGCTACATATGCCACATACTGACAGTAATACCTTCTTTTCTGGATTTGTTGGGGCCTGATGTTCTGATAACCAAAGCTTAACCTTATAAGTGACTGAACTATAAAAAATGTTTTTCATGGGAGATTTTCTAAAACATATTACTCATGTGACATCTTTAAAATTTCCCTACTTCAAATAGAAGATGAACGGGCCCTGTTGAGAAGGCACGGCGACCTCTCCTGACCTCTATACTTCCATGTGCCATACCTGCCAACTCCTCTGAGATGTTTAAAAGGCACCTGAGACTGCACACGTCTCCAAACTGACCCGGGGCTGGGCATTTAATGCTCTGAGCCTCCGTTTCATCATCTGTAAAATGGGGATGATAAGAACCTATCTCCCATGGTTATTAGATCTGAATCGTGATAAACGCTTTGGAAGTGTTAGCTATTACTATCCTTAGGTCATGTCCCTGCTTAAACATCCTCAAATGTGCCCCTTGCCAGAAAGATAAAGTCCAAATTCCTTTGTGGGGCATCACTGCTGATTTCTGTGGCTGACCAGTCGGGCCTGCCTAACTGCTCCGGAGTCTTTGAAATTTCTGTGCTATTTGTCACTTTTGGAATGTAGTAGTTGTTGGAAGACACAGTCCATCTTGTACACCTGGCAACCCCCACACATGCTTTAAGGAGCAAGCGAACTGTCACCATCTCGGGGCAGCCCTTCCTCAGTCAATCTGTCGCACCTCCGGCTCCCACCTTGGCTGACTATGTGTCCCACACACCTGGAGTCCAGCACCCACTATGGCACTTACTTATTATTTATCGCAATTATTTGCCAACATGCCTGACTCTCTGACTTGACTGTATGTTATTTATTCTATAGCCGTCACACCTGGGCACAGTGCCCAATCAGTGCCCAGCTCATGGCTGGCACTCAGTGACTCAGCCAGGTACAAGAGTGGGACTGGCAAAGGGCAGACACAGGGTCAGGACATGGGTCTTGACCCAGTATTCTTAGTACTACCCACTTAGCCACTCAATAGCTACACGTATGCGTGTTAGGACATATACTCAGTAGTCTCTCTAACCTATGCAGTTAGGTTCTCTTTTCTGCTTAAGTTTTCTTAATTTTCTCTTTCAAAGTTAGGCTAGCAGATCTACTTGTTTTTCTCTGCAGCTTCTAGCCACTTTCTCTCTGTCTCTTTCCATTTGCTGATGCCTGGGAAACCAGACAAGAACAGCCCATCCGAGAGAAGCGCCAAGGAATTCCTATGCGCAACAAATGAGCTTTTGTGGGTAGATTTGAGGCACCGATGTCAGCTACTCAAAGTCCTTCTTTGATTTTTTTCCACTTAGCTGTTTATACTACTATAGTTTAAACATCCCAATTATAGCTGCTTGTGTTCTTTTGTTGCATTTCCCCTGTGTCCACATGATGGGCAAGGGGTAGTCTGTCTGCAGCTTAGTTCACTGCGCTGATTATCTCCAATGTTTGTCTGGAGATCTTATAAACATGCCTTTACACGGATTTGGGCTGTTTTGTAAATGTAAACCCCCACGAGTTACTGTGCTTTGTGTTAAAAGAAAATCTAGGCACTTATTAGAGCAATGGAAGAGATGAAGGCCAAGCTACATCAGCAGATATATAATAATCATATTGAATGATTAAGAGAGAAGGAATCTTAAGAGTACATTGAGTTTGCCCCCCGCAGTGGCACACAATACAATCCAGCTTAAACACCTCCTCAAGGAAGACTCCACAAGGCTCCCACTCTTTCCTTTTCAACATTTGCTGCCAGATTCTCTTACATTAGAGCCAACTTAAGTCCCCCTGCCCTTTCCTTCTTGTTCAGCAGCTGATCTCGTGCCGGACAAGTAGACCTCCATCCACCTGTCGAGCACAGGGACAAGGTCTTCCTACACAAATACACTTGAACGTTGTAGACCTCCCCGTTTACTTAATCTAAAGCCATGTCAAATGAAACACAAACCTGTGATTTACCTATTTCCTCGACAGAGAAGCACTTTTGATCCACAGTACCACCATTGTTAGTGAGCTTGATGCAGTAGGGCACCCAGATGGAGGTATACGATGCGTTAAAGTAACAGCTGTTTTCTCCCGCAGAGACGTAATCAGGGCATTCTTTCCATTCTTGAGTCCATTCTTGAGTGTTCCTGAAATGGAAGGTAAAAAAGGATGAATTGTTCTAAAACCATGCTATAGCTCAAGTCAAAGCAAGGTGCCTGACAATCAGATTCAATGAGCGGGAACACAAATATTTATGAGCAAGTACTTTAGTGACACCATTTCCAACATGTATCACAGTTGTAGGCATCGTCAGGGTCTGCAGGAGGATCAGGGGCCGTTTGGTACTTCTGCCAATAGTAAGAACACCTACTCACTGACTGCATGTGACGTGCCAGCTCCTAAGCCAAGTGATCCATTGGTAGGTGGTTTATTATCCTCACTCTACAAAGGAGGGTTCTGAGGCTAAGGGAGGTTGAAAAATGTCCTTCATTAAAACACAATGGACAGTCAACTAACTGGCAAACTGTAGAGATTCCCACAGAACTGCGAGTCCTTAATCCTGGGTGTTTCTCCAACTCCTGGTGGAAGGAACCAGGGCATGTGGATGGCATTCTCCAGGCTGAGTAACACTCAGGTGCAGGTGACCTTGAGGTAGAAAATCGGTTACCACCCTTCTCTAGACCACTGTGTCCCATGTCTACCTCCCCATGGACGTCCTATGCTTGGGAGAGTTTTCCTGATGCCTTAAACTCCTTCTCATACTTCTGATTTTTCCCCCTTAATTATATGAAGAGCCATGAGAACATTTCAAACATGCAAGACATTCCAGTGATATGCAGAGAACATGAAATCCTAGCGTCTTCTCCCCTACCCCGGAAAAAGACAGAAGGCATGAACCCAGAAATCTAAAAGTCTCTCCAAACCCAGAAAAGCATTTTTCTTTTCCATTTTGTAACTAGAAATTGACATTTAATGACAGAATATAGAAAAAAAAAGGGGGAAACAAACATGGGCTGAATGGAATCAACATATTTGCTTATGAGTTCCTTTTTTTTTTGGTTTCTCCACAAGCAAGTTCCTCTTTTCCTAGACCTTGGATCAGATGAAAACAAACAAACGAACAACAGAACAAAGCACGAAGGACAGAGGGACACTCGGAGAACACTGAGTTAATAAGGAAGCTGGGTCTTCACATTTGCATTCCACCACGGAGTTATTCATCTCTGCCCCACTCTGCAGAGAGCGCCCTTTACCCAGATGACTGCATTGAATGGAAAAGAGATGCCAGGAAGTTCACTGCAGACAAAAGTCAGAGTTTTGGGAAAGGAAATTCCCTGGTCTGCTGCCATGGGGACCTGAACAAAAATGCAGAGCAATCAAAGGACCGCTCCGACTCGCCTCCCGCAGCGGGAATAGTGCAAACATGTGACAGGATGCAACACCGCTCTCCCAAGTCCCATCTGTCTGTCTGACTGACTGACCCCAGCAAGCCATCTTTGGGGTCCTACTAGGCAAGCACCATATAGCACTGTGCGGACGTGATAATTCATAAGATTCAGTCCCTACCTTTAGGTTGGAGAAAGAACTAGAAATGACCATCTCAGTACTTTTTTGGTCTCCTGCATTCATTCCATTGATATTTAATAAGTGTTGATTATATACAGAACATTGTGCTGGGCATATGGGAGAGTCATGTGTGTCTAAGGAGTTACTCTTGCCTCAGGGGTATGATTAAAAACTGTATTATAAAGGAGTGTGAGTAAGTGCTCATTAGGCTCCCTAAGAGTTCAGAAGAGGGAATGATTGCCCTGGTTGTTCACAGAAGGCTTCAAGGTGGAGGTGGTGTTTCTTAGAAACCTTGAAGGATGGGTAAAGTTTAATAGATGGCAATAGGGCAGTGATGGTGAACCTATGACACGTGTGTCAGAGGTGACACGCGAACTCATTTTTTTGGTTGATTTTTCTTTGTTAAATGGCATTTAAATATAGAAAATAAATATCAAAAATATAAGTCTTTGTTTTACTATGGTTGCAAATATAAAAAATTTTTTATATGTGACACCGCACCAGAGTTAAGTTAGGGTTTTTCAAAATGCTGACATGCCGAGCTCAAAAGGTTCGCCATCACTGCAATAGGGAAAGGAAAGGAGGGAACAGGGTGGTCAAAGGCATTTAGGGAGAGAAGTACGGGACTGAATGTAGTGAGGGGTGCAGGAGGCAATGGAATAACTGGGAAATCCTTTCTTAAATTAGAATTGCTACTTGGGTGGAATGAGTCCTTATTGGTTTATTCTTCACTAGGCTATCTGCTTGAAAAGAGGGTTTATGAATCAAGGAGACATAGAGCCAGGGAATCTGTGGCAGAGGAAATGGGCAGCAGGAGTGGCCCCGTGCAGCCCCAGGTGTGGGGGCTGGCAGACCAGACTGGAGGTCTGTGAGCTCTGCCGGGAGTGGGGGGACGGCACTGTGGGGAGGGCAGGGCCTGGGAGGAAGGAATGAGGTGCTGGGGGAAGACACAGGCTTCCTCCTTTCCAGCTGTTTCTCAGGCTGGTCTGTTGGCACCAGGAGGAAACTTGTGCAATATCAGGAGGTCCTTGGGACAGCTGCTCATCAGCTGTTGAAAGAACTTGGAATTCAAATGGCAGAAACACCAGGGTCCCAGACAGGGAACTATCGCTTCAATTCTGGTTGAGTTTCTTAAACGTTGCAAACCCTTGGATGAGAGGAAGACTCAGCCCTGATGGGATAAAATGTGGGTAGAAGCAAGGATAAATCATGTATGTATGTGTGCATTTATAGCAGAAGAAAGATTTTTAAACATTAGGAATAGGTGGGTCATTGAACTATAATACGATTTATTTTATCTTGAGTTTCAAACTGAAAATAATAGTGCATGAAAGGGAACGGTTTCACAAGAGAGCCCAAGGGATGAGGCTTCCATACACTGGCAGAAGGGATACAAACTGCGTTTAGCACACTCATAGTATTAAAGGTGGTGTTAAAATGTCCTAAAGATGTGGGCCACTGCTTGCCAGGTCTGGATTTGACCTAGAGAGGGTAGCTCTGTGTGTTCCACAGCTTCTCAATGTTGGCATGTCAGGCCCCTGTCCCCCATGGACCACAAACCCTCTTTGGATGACCCCAAATCCATTAGCTCCAAAGCACATACAACTGAAGCAGGATGGGTCAGGGGGCTCTTCCAAACACAGCTCCCAACGCCCGCCCTCATGAACCCAAGTTGAATTATGCTTTAAAGAAATATTTAACCTTTATTTTTAAACTATTACATTTAGACAAAAAACCAAATGGTTTCATTACATACAGAGCATGTGTTTTAAGTTTAAAATGTAACCTTTTCCTTAGAAAAAGACAGGAAAGTAACATGTCCCTTCTAATTTCCCCCACAGCCTGGGAAAGTTTCTTTTATTTTTATTTTTTTAAAGTATATTTTTATTAATTTCAGAGAGGAAGGGAGAGTGAGAGGGAGATAGAAACATCAATGGTGAGAGAGAATTATTGATCGGCTGCCTCCTGCACGCCACCTACTGGGGAATGAGCCCACAACTTGGGCCTATGCCCAGACGGGGATTTGAACCTGGTTCATAGGTCAATGATCAACCACTGAGCCACACCCAGCCGGGCAAGAAAATATATTTTTAAAAAGCCAGGATATGATAGGGTGGGGTGAGGGGTGATGGCAGAGATGAGGGAAACAGCTTTGGGGACTGGGTCTTCACGCGCCCACTTCCTTGAGTGAGGAGCGGAGGGCACAGCATCTCTGCTGGACTCAGAGCCGCCTTTGGCAGTGCCTGTCGAGTCCCCTCCAAGCACAGAGGCCGAATGTGGCACCGTCTCCATCACAGGGGGACAGAGACTGGTCTGGATGGGCTGCCCTCCTCCAGCTCACCTGAGGAGGTGGGTGCCAGCTGCCTCACTCTGTCCTGTTGACAGACAGCCCACATGTTTAGGCTCCCTTGGCCCTTAGTTACCAAGGCCAGGCCCCTCCCCTGCTCTGGTTCTGGGCATAATCATGTCGCCGCTTTATTTGTGTGTCAGGGATGGGGAGTCATGAGCCTGTGGATCCAGGAGCTGCCTGGGAACTGACTTCTAAGAGACAGTGACAAGAGTCAGGGTGCACGGCTGGTGTCCTGCCACACGTCTGTTCTCTCATCGGGGCAGCTAGTCCTAACCCTCCCGACCCTTCGGTTCTGCCCTTCCCAGATAAACCGGGTAGGACTTATGCTATTTTGGCCGAGATATTAAAAATAATTATATTTTTATAGAAAAAACACAAAATGCTGACTCTAGCCAGTTTAAATGGGCAGTAATCACAAGGTTGTGCTTAGGGGGTTTGAGGAGGTGATCATTTTCCCTCCTGGGACCCCAAACTCCACTAGGGCCCAAACCAATGGCATCCTTCTGCGTATGTTGGAGATCTCCCCTCCGCCTGGTCCACTTTCAGTGGCTTCCTGCTGGCACAGAGCTGGGCTGGGATGAGGGATGCCGAGGGGCCTGGCTGCGCGGAGGAGCCCGGAGGCTGGGGAATGGGCCCTGCCGTACAGGGGGAGGGACAAACGTGCATGTGTGAAGGCTTCACCCCTGGGGATTGGCGTTTTAGTTCAGGTTCAAATTTGGTGAATCCTAGGCTGGTGAAACCCATTTTCATAAAGTGGGCCCATGTCCGCTCTTCTCCATTCGTTTAGTTAACTGTCCTGTGCAGAGAGCTTATGAATAACTGGCTTAGTTCTAACTGAGCTGGCTCTCTGAGGAGCTGGAGTGGAAACATGAAACGGAGCCTCCGAAATCTCTCTCTCTTCTCTGAACACAACCCACAGATATTGAAAAGTGTTACCAAACATTTTCGCTTCCTCGTCCCGAACACAAATCAGCTTTGGCTGCTGGCCCTTCCCTCTCTGCAGTGGCAGCATTAACAAAACAAAACAAAAAAAGAGCATTTGGTACCCAACCATCTCATCTTTGTGTGCCCTTTGGGGGGACATCCAAGAGACCACTCTCACACCTGGGAGGTAGGTAAGGCCAGGCCTTGTATGTCTTATTTGCAAACGAAGCACCCCAGCTCTGCATTCAACATGTTCTTATGGGATACCAAGAGTCACAAACAATTGTAAAGAATCAAAATCAATTCTGTAGCCCAGAAGTGGAATTTTACATCATTATTATTTTAAGTTGTTATTCTATCACAGTAATGAAAATAGGCAGCCACCATGTTCTGCGTACTCACCATGTGCCAAGCACTGTGCTAAGTGCTTTTCACGTGTTAGCTAATAAAGCCCTCATCAGAAGCCACGAGGCAAGGCCCATTAGCTCCGCTTTGCAAACGAGGCAGCTGAGCTTGGACAGACTGACCCATTTGCCCGCATCACTTGGTGAGCGAAGGCCAGAGCCAGGCCGCAATGCAGCTGTTGGCCCTGAGCTCACGTCCTTAACTGCTCGCAGCACCTTCCTTTCCTCTCCCCGCTGCTCCGTGGGGTGGACAGCGTCCTGCGTGGACGGATAAATACCACCAGCCTCAGAGATAGGGTCCTGTGAACCTTGCATCTTGCTTAAGCCTTCCTTGGGGTTTGGGTGGAAAAGAGGAGACGATAGAGTGCTTGAGCCCCCATATTAAAAATCGAGCACAAAGGTACAGCTTAAGAGTAAGTAATATTGGAAATAATGTCAGGTGAAGGGTAAGAAAGAAACGACTTGGGTGGTGATTATATTGAGAGACCTCTGTTTCACTGTTATTTTAAAGGACTCCTGGCAAAAATAGATAG
>NW_005871116.1:5698384-5707887 GCF_000147115.1 Myotis lucifugus | reverse complement strand
TCCTTCTCCTAGAAATGCTGTTTTCCTAAATCACACTTTCAGAGCGTGTTGCTTGTCAGTTATTTCTCTGTCAGCCCTTGATTCCACGGACAAACCATTTTGTCTTGATTTCAGATATTGTTTCCTAGGGCCTGTTTACTAGTAAGAAACCAGGGCTAGAGATGAGGATCTTGGAAGAGGAAGTTTATTTGGAAGGTGACCCCAGGAACTAGAAGTAAGGGAACGGGATTGGGGAAGGGGAGGGAGCCCAGCTGATAAAGTGTGTGTTATTCAGCTGGTTATCGTGGTGGCTCCTCTGAGATCCTGTGGGAAGTGTGCCTCCCCGCTGTCCTGGACAAGAATGACAGGCTGGGTTAGGGTTAGGGTTGAACTGCAGACTAATCAGATAAGGAGAAAAAAACAAACAAACAAACAAACAAAAAACACAACAAAAAACAAAACAAAAACACCACCAAACCAAATCAAACCAAAACTTGACCATTTCCAAAATGGCCATGGAAGTCAGAAGAACAATGAGAACTGATATACCACATCGCTTTCTCCCAGATGTGCCTCTCGTCCATGTTTGGCTGCAGATTTCACAGATGCAGAGTTTAACCTAATACCCTAACATACAGGAGGCATTCTCCACTTCCCAAAATAGAATTGACCCATATGTACGCTAAGTTGTTTAGAGTTGGACATCTTGTTAATGAGTTGACTGGCTGAATCTTTTAAAAGAATGCAATCGTGAGTGACTTTTTATTTAAAAATCTGTATAAAGAGAAAAGGCCCTGTGGTGGATGCTGTGCTCCCTACGTCCCATCTCTTTGCCCACCGGATGTCAACGCAGCCACCACTGCACATGGCTGGGCATACTTCAGGTGCCTGCCGAGCTTTCTCAGAAGTCAGGTGAGGACTCGGCCCAAGTGCAGGTGCAGTTGAGTTCATGGGCATTCATACCTCCAGGGCATCCTTCAGCCAGTGGGTGATGGGAGCTGTTACACATGAATATGGTGAAAAACGTGTATTTCCTTAGGCAACACCTGTTACACAGAGAGGACTTGGGAGAAATTCCTTTTCTTAATAGCTGACGCACTGAAAATGGTAATTTTTGGTCCTTACAGAAAATCAGTGATTAGTAAAACATACTTAAACCACAACTATTTTAATGCCTGCAGGTTTGAGGAAAAAGGGTATTTCATTCTGACAGTTCTTTCACACAAAAGGTAAGAAGAGAAAAGGCAGAGGAGAGGGGGTTGGGGGAGTGAGTAAAAAGGGGAAGGGATTGAGAAGTGCAGATTGGTGGTTACAGAATAGTCACGGGATGTAAAGTACAGCACCGGGAGTATAGCCAATAATACTGTAATCACCATGTATGGGGCCAGGCGGTACTGGAAATATCAGGGTGAAGACTTTGAAAAGTATACCACTGTCTCACCACTATGCTGTACACCAGAAACCAACACAAAATAATACTGAATGTCAACTATAATTGAATAATAGTTTTGTTTTCTTTTTTCAAAAAGAAGAGGAACTCCACTGCATTACAAATGGAGAGATCGGTGTGCTAGCCCTGGCTCTGAGACGGTCTGCCTGTGACCTTCCAAAGCCATTGTTTGGGGCAGAAAGAAGAGGAGGAGCAGTCGAAGGGGGCAGGGGTGGTTGGAGGGAAAGGCCAACCCGACCTTCTGCAGAGCTCAGGTGGAGAGTGACACTCAGCGGCCACCTGCCCTCGCACGGAGGACCTCGGCCGCACCACGTCGCTGCGTGGACCATCTGCTGTCAACAGCCCCACACACCTGTCATCACCCCTGAACACAGGCTCGTGGGGGGAGGGGCTGGAAGGGACAACCGTGCCCTCTGACCAGAGTGCAGCTCAGCACAGCACAGCACAGCAGGGAGCATTTCCTGTTGAGCTGAGCAGCAGTGGCAAACGAAGGGAAAGGAGGAAAACAAAGCAATGGGTCTCCGTGTGAGTAAGAACTACAACTTGTACAGACAGTCCAAGAAAAACAATTTCATAGGATAGATAAACAAACTCGAGACATGGTTTTAATCCTCAAGAAGGAGAGAAACGCTAAGACCAGAGCAGAGTATGGGATTATAGGTGCGTGGAAAATGAAAGAGGAAACACTGTAATGAGAGCCAAGCAGGAAGCTCATTGGGCCCAACGACTTCTGGCCCCTTTTGGGTGGATCTGGGTTCTGCTCAGAAATCTGCACAGGCAGCCGATCTCGGGCCAGTTTGGGAAGCGTTGCCACAGCAGCTCGGTCACCCCGATGTGGATCAAGCGGTTACTGCTGAACACAAGCCAAAGTGAGGAAATACTTGCTGTCAGTGGAAATCGCTTTCATATGCTCTGAGGATTGCACAAGCACGCCGGTCCGGCCAAGTGTGGAGAAACTGCAGTGTTCCTTCCCCAAACGATAAACAAGAGGCGGTCATCCCAGCGGTCAGTCCACTCCCCAGTCCTTGCCTGCACAGGCTTTGGGCGCGATCTCTGGGGACTGAGTAGCCGAAATGTACCGGGGACTGACCAACACCTTTGTATACAGCCTCTACGTTTGGGTAAAGCAACAGCATAGAGAGATCTCCACGATTCTGGAAGGTCTGACGAGAGAGGACGTGGACATGTGGTTCCACCGTGGTGGAGAGAAGCCACTGCATTCAGCACAGCGGATTTTCCAAGCCCCCTTCTCAGGCAAGGACCAGATGGAAGAGGACTAATAACATGGTCACAGCAGCTAAGACTCAGGGGTGACCATGTGCCAGGCACCGCCCTGCACATCACATGTATTAACTCCCTTCATTCTCACAACTATGGAACGAGGTAGGTACTGTTTTTCTCACCATCTCAGAGATGAGAGCACTGAGAACAGACGTCAAATAACTGGCCTGCGGTACTAGGTTACCAAGAGCAAGAACGCTCATTGCAACTGGGTAGTCTTACTTCAGAGTCTCATCGAAGCCATGACGCTTGTAGCTTTCAAAGTCTGAGAGTGGCCCTCGGAAGGAATCACCACCCAGTATGCACATATTTACTCACGTGATAGGTCAAAAAATAAACTATCTCAAGACATGCTAACTCTTCATCCCTGCAATGAACTCCGATCTACTCTATTCCAGTTTATAAATGCTGCTGCTCACGACCCGGAAAAGTGATTTCCTAATGGGTCCTCACGTTCAGTCTGAGAGACACTGCGCACAAAGCTCTCCTGTGTCTTTGAAAGTTGAAAATTAATGTGCATAGCGCTCAGAGCCAGGCAAGAGTGCACCCTTTACCGGGCACATGTTATGACATGGTCAACAGGACTGTGGTTTCCAGGTAACCGAAACTTATTCTTGAAATCCTTTCCCCCGCATATATATTTAAAGATTGTTTTGATCACTAAAAAAAGTCAAATGTCACATGACCTTTTTAATGGCTTTGCATGGGGGCCAGGGATTATCATACGGAATTAGGATGTACGCGTGCATAGGGAAGGCTGGCCTCTTCTTGCCCCCACACTATGCTGCACTGCTTTGCTGGTGAGTTTCATGCTCTCACTTCAGCTTTGCTTAATTCACAAGTAGTTCTTTCCTGGAGTGACGTAGTTTATTAATAATAATAACAATTCTCCATCTTGAGAGTTGCCTTGACAGTTGATGAAAGTTACCGGGAAATAACTTGATGATACTGGGTCACCCCTGAGAGCACAGACTCGGGAGCCGGCCTCCTGGGTTCCAGCCCCACCTCCATCTCGTACGTCTGTGCGATCGTGCGTTTCCTCACCGGTGAAACGGGGATGATGATGGACCTCATAGGGTTATTGTGAAGATCAAGGAGGTAATAATAGATGTCAACCTCTCAGAACAGTGCCTTCCTCTCAGGAGAAAGTAAGCACTGTGTACGTGTTTGCTGTTATCGCCACCCTCACAGTCCACTGGGGTTGTCAGTGGATGATTTGGTAACTGTTGTTACCTAGGAAGTGCTGGAGATGGGCACTGTCACATCTGAGACCCATCCTCATTTCCCAGGCTGACGGTGACAAGTCCTGCGGTGCTGGTTGGAACGTCGGAAGTGGGTGAAGTGGTGCTGTGACAGCGTGCCCCTCTCTGGTCACAGGTGATTCTCTGTGGCTGTGCTCCAGATGGTCAGGGCTACCAACGTGAGAGTTCTACACAACCGGAGGATGTCGCTGTATCCTTACATATCGGTATTAACATGTAAAGAATCCCAAGCAAAGGCCTGTCCTGTGGTTCCTGAGAAACCATGCTGCTAGTCTAGAAGTTCCTGGGTGGGAGGAGACTCAGCAGCGACTCAGGCCCCACGAGGTCCTCAGGGACGTTTAGAATGCTGCCTGATGCTTTCCCTTGCGACCTGGGCTCTCTGGAGTCCCAGCGGGAACTGCCGAGGCCTCTGGGCCATGACCTTTTCAGAAGCAGCACACTGAGTGGGCAGAGTCTGAACTGGAATTGGAGTTCTGGTTCTCTCACTAATGGTCCACCCAACTCTCCCACCCAGAGTGAAAACAGCCAACAGGAAAATCTGAATCCCCAACCTCCTCTCCTCCTTGTCTGTCCAAACCTTTTCTCTGCTCAACAAAGAAAAACACCTTCCATTTTTCGGTCCTTTGGATTTTTTTTTTTTTTTTAGAGACATTCGCTTCATACATTCCATGTTTCAGCTAATCAAGAAGCATTTATGCAGCAGCTATCATGGCTAAGACACTCTTTTGGGTGCAGTGGGAATTATAAAAGTAATGTGCGATGCGGATTCTGCCTTTGAAGAGCTGTAACTGGGCACAGGAGATGACACCCATGCCTGTGAGAATAGCTCACAGTGAGTTCACAGAAAGATAAGGGCTTTAGGGATTCAGAAGAAGTGGGGTGGAGGGACAAAGGTTTCACAGAGGACTAAGGAGAGGGTGATTAACTCAATCTGGTTTGCTGTGATAGAAAATGCTGATGATCACTGACCAAAAGCCACCTGGACACATCAGCTTCTTCACCTTCATAGCCTCCTGAGCCAGGATGTGCATTCTAACAAGTTCCTGGGCGATCCGCACATACACTAGAGATTGAGAGGCATGGACGTAAGGCTCCAGCTGCCAGCTAAGGACTCTTTCTTACGGGACCAGTTATTCTCAGCTCCAGCTGCACCTCAGAGTCACCCAGAGGTTCTTGGACCAACTACCTTCCAGAGACCTAATTTAATTAGATTGGACAATGCCTGACACAGTGTTATATGTTAGTTATATCTTTAAAAAAGTAACATGACTCTCAATATATTGAATTAAAAAAAAAAAGGTTGGGTGATGCCTGGGCATGGGTACTGTTTTAAATGCCCCAAGGAACTCTGGTGCACAACCAAGGTTGAGGTTCTCTGAATTAGAACAATGAGCTTCTCTGTTAGAGAAGTACAGTGAATTCTTAAGCAAATAGTACACTGAAAGGCCCGTCAAATGCTGAGTCCTGTGAAAAACAAACCAAATAAGGATTAGCGAAGTCAGGCAGCAGGCATCGAATCTCGGGAGTGAGGTGGGGGGTGCGGGAGCTGGACCAAACCCCGTATAATGAGGACGTCGGGGGTGTCCTGCTGGCTCTTGGGAGGCAGCGTGGTGGACAGCATGGCCCCTCTTGAGGGTGATCTTCCTGGGTGCCCAGGAAGGGCCAGCCTAAATCCCACTTGTGTGGAGCAGTAACATATGCTCACAGCTGCGTTTCAGAGGCCCCAACGCTGCAGTTCCAAGTGTATATGGCGGTGAGAGTGCAGCTGCCCTTGTTGCGGGAGTCACGGAAGTGAGTGTTAGATTCCCCCCTGCGGATCCCGGGAGCAGAGCCAACCCCGAGCCCCAGGATGGCACTGTGTTGGTCCACACAATAGAACAGCCATGGCTGCCTTCTCAACGGAACACATCCTGGTGGTGTTTGGCATAGCTCTCCTGCGGCAAATTTCCTAAGGCCTCCTAGTTCTTCATTCATCTGCTCTTTCTGGAGCTCATTGTCGGAGAGATCTGTGTGCTTTAGAGAGATGCTTCTTGAACATCACTGTGCTGTAGAGCATCACTTGAGGATCTTTTAAAATGCACATTTAAAAGGCAGGGTCTGAGAATTTGCACTTTTGATAAGTTCCCAGATGCTGCTGATGCTGTTTCTGGTGACCACAGTCTGAGGAGCAGGAATTTCTATCTGTGCTGCCCAGTAAGGTAGCCATGACCTCCTGTGTCTATTAAGCATTTGAAAGGGGGCTAGTGCAACCAAGGAACTGAGTTTTTAATTTATTCAATTTTAATTAATTTAAATTCAAAATGAAAACAGCGTAAATGTTTTCCCTAAAATATAACCTTATTGCTTTAGTAGGTCTACACTTCACTTTACTGAAAAATCAGTGGAAGATTATATACCAAAGTATAGAGCTTACCCCCAACTCAAGGATTCCATTCCAGTGGTCCACTCTCGAGAGAGAGCTCAGTTTTTTTCATGTAGTTCCCGGACACTCAGCAGGAGACCCAATCTAACCTTCTGAGCAGAGCACCTAATATTCTAAAATTGCCTCTCCTCACTTGCTGCCTGTGAATAGCCCTCTTTCCAATGTTAGACCCTTGGTAGATAGGAGCAGTATGGAATAGTAGAAAGAGCACAGGCTTGGGAGCAAGCTGGATTTACCTCTGAACACCAGATGTGTGCCTTGATAGAAATATTACATAAAATTTCTAAGCCTTTTTTTGGGGGGTATTAGGCTCAGTTTACCCATGTGTACAATGAGAACAAAATACCTCATAGTTGCTGGACATCAAATCAGATTATTTATACAAAGTGCCTGGCACATGATTTTCAAAAAAGAACTACCACCACCGGCATTACACAGAACAAGCTCACCAATATTTATGGATTAGTAGATCCTGACTTCATCTGTTGTGCTCCATGGAAATGTTTGAAATTTAACAGGGCCTTCTACATTGCAATGTCTTAGCCTACAGCAGGGGTGGGCAAACTTTTTGACTCGAGGGCCACAATGGGTTCTTAAACTGGACCGGAGGGCCGGAACAAAAGCATGGATGGAGTGTTTGTGTGAACTAATATAAATTCAAAGTAAACATCATTACATAAAAGGGTACGGTCTTTTTTTTTTTTAGTTTTATTCATTTCAAACTGGCCGGATCCGGCCCGCGGGCCGTAGTTTGCCCACGGCTGGCCTACAGGCATGCCTCACAAGGAGAGTCTATAGCACTGGAATGGGTCACTTAGAAAGGTACTTAGGACTAGCAAAGCTTCTAATCCACCAAAATGGAAGCTACCTTTTTATCCTCGCACCCAGTCAGTCTTAAGTGCAAAACAAATTTAGGTCAGAAGTAATGACCTCCCAAGGTTCTAAGGCAGATTTCTAACCTCAGCGCTATTGATGTTCTGGCCAGACAGCTCTTTGTTGAGGGGCCTGTATTTGTAAGATGTTCAACATCATTCTTGGCCTCCACCCATTGGATGCCAGCAGCACTCCTCTGTCCCCCAGTGTGACAACCAAGATGTCTCTTGACATTGCAAATAAACCTCTTTTCTATGGGTATGGATCACTCACTTTAATACCTCAATTACAGATGCTCTGATTATGTTTATAGATATTGCATAATTACATTGAAATTGAATTTTTACTGTTGGTAAGTGAAAACATTTTACTTAAAGAATGCACAAACGTTCTTTGTAACTCACTGGTTGAGCTACCACTCAGAGCTAAGTTCTGCCGTGTGCCCTCTCATTTCATCTTTACAACTCTTCTATAAGGAGGATAAACATGTAGAGCCCGAGAAGCAATGTTTATTTCAGACATAAAAGAGGTTTCTGGGAACATGCCCTGGGAATTTCAAAGAGAAAATAGTTTATATGCAATCACACACTCTTTTTCTGGAAGCTGTCTTGCTCGTCACCATTTCATTTTACAGATGAAGAAAATTATGTCCAAAAAAGAGAAGTGAATTGCCACACAGCTGATAAGAAGTCAGGCAATGTGTCCTTCTGCTTCCATAAAGTGAAATCATCACCAGAGTTGGATGACCTCCTGATTATTATGTATTTACTTCAGATCTACCGACCTCTAAGGCCCTACCAAATTTCCACGCGTCATGTTCATAGAGTGAACCAGGCTCGATCCTGAGCCCTAGAGTCTATGACAACATTACGATCATGTGCAGGGTCACAGTGGCAAGGACAGCAGGTCTCTGATTAGGCACTTCCAAAACTTATAACACACCAACGTGAAGAATGATTTTGAGTACGGACATTCAACCATGTAATGAGTTCGGAATTCTATGCATAATGAACCTACTTATTACACTAGATGGCAGCAAATAGGTGTCTAGGTATATGGTCAGTTAACTAGGAAATTGAAAACAAAACAAAATCACACCCAGATGGGCTCTAAGTTGGCCTGAATAAAGGTGAAGTTTCCACGAGTGTTAAGCTCTTTCATGTTCTCACAGATTCTTGAAGAAGTTGTGGTCATTCTTTTTTTTTTTTTTTTAATGGAAAAAAGGGAATAAAATCATCGTCCGCATTTGCCTCGCCCTCTTCCAAGTCAGGGAGGAGGTTCCTCATTATACACTTTCCTTACTCCTAGAATAAGCTTTTGGCAAAACGGATAGGAAGTAGACTTTCAAAATGGGGAATTATCCTAGAGACTATTTGGAATATAGATCAACACCTACTATAACTACTATTCATTTTTGAACCTCTAACTTGGTGTATATTGTGCCCTTTTCAGATATGAGACAGATTCACAATTAAAACCAAATATTGAAATAAATGTAACATGGACCCAACCTTCAAACTATGTTTTATCAACTGTGGACTTTTCATAAACTTTGGACATTAAATGGGGACTTCCCCCTTCAAAATAAGGAAACTTCTTCCAACACATGCAGGAAGTACTTTGTTCTGTCAAATACTGCAATTAAATATTTTGTAATATTGCTTGGTTAAACTTTATCAAGAATTTAAAATTTGTATGTTCATATATGTTTTATAATGAACAAAATATATTAGATCATTATACATATACATGGTCGGACAAAGTAAGCTTACAGTTGTTCATATGGAAAATAAGCTATACTAATAAAAGACAAAGATGCTAATTGACCATACCTTTGCTACACCCAGTAGCCAATCAGAAGAGTATGCAAATTAACCCAACAAAGATGGCTGTTAAATTTGCATACTGCAGGTGGGGCGGGCAGTGAGAGATGCTGCCCGCGGGATCCGGGCCTCGGATCTGTGACCTGGCAAGGCAGGGCCGGCAGCGCCCGACACTGCCCACAGGATCAGGCCTGCCGTGGGTGACCCGGGGCGCCCGGCACGGCAGGGTGGGGCAGCGACATCCACCACCCGCCCCGCCGTGGGATAGGGCCTGCCATGGGCAACCCGGGGAGGCGGGGCAGGCACCGTCGGATAGGGCCTGCCATCTGCCACCCAGGGAGCGGGCCTAAGCCAGCAGATGGTTATCTCCCGAGGGGTCCCAGACTGTGAGAGGGCACAGGTCGGGCTGAGGG
>NW_005871116.1:5541457-5698036 GCF_000147115.1 Myotis lucifugus | reverse complement strand
CTACTCTGGTTTCACCCCTCCACAGGATTAACTTATCACGCGTAGTACATTTAGGGCCACTGAGGCAGGCTCAGACCGGGGCTCCTTATCCTGTTAAAACCCACTCTCCAAGTGCCTTCATCCTTAAAGGATGGCTCTGTTGGAAGCACAAACAAAGGGGAAAGAAATAATAGAGAGGAGGCATCTGCCCATCAGATACCACTCGTAAGCATGAGAATTACCAAAACTATGTTCACTATTTTGAATTGTTAAAGGAGAATGAGGAATGGCTTAAAAATGAAACGTTGACGCAGGTATGAAGAACACAGTCTGGCATTTGGGAGCAGGCCAAGGGGAGTTTCCCTCCCGGGTAAGGGGTTTCCATGGCCCTGCCGGTTTTCTTCTATGTTGGCTCCCCTCTCTTTGCAGAGCTTGGCCGAGGCCATGATCAGTGGTCTGCATGAACTCTGCTACAGAAGGCACATCCCTTTCTACAGGTCAGTGTTCTCAGCCTGTAGTCCTAGGGGTCTGCTCTGCCCACACCAGGACACCTGGGAGCTGGACAGACACCCAGGTTCCTGGGCTCCACCCCAGACCTAACACAGCAGGTTCTCTGGGAGGGGCTTAGGAATGGCTATTTTTGATTCTCCTAGTTGATTTGTATACTATTGGCCCTCCACTTTCAGGAACAACATGCTGTTTTTTGTAACCAGAAAAGGAGAAAAGAACAGCTCAGAGGTTTTCCTGCTGGCCCTGGCCTCAAAGGGCTCACATGTGAAAGGCAGTGTTATGTTCATGTGGTGAACTTCAGTCAGATGCAAGACAACTTCTGGTTCATAAAGGAAATTAAACGCACAAATTGCAGACATTTAAGGAGAGATGGTAAATCTTCATCTGGAAAAGAACGTGTCTTGGGTCTTTTGGGACATGGCCTTGCTCACGTGGGGGGCAGGGCAATGGGTCAGATTCCGCTAACACTGCATGTGACCACGTTCCAGAAACTCATACATTTAATGCTCCAGGCAACCACAGAAGACACTATTATCCCCACTTTGTAGGTGGGGAATAAAAGACTCTAAGAGGCTAAATGTCTTACCCAAGTTCATTCAGCCGGTAAGAGGTAGAGGTAAGATTTGACCCAGATCTCTGAAATTCACGAGCACGGCATTTCCAACTGCCATCTGGTTCTAAAATTCAGGTACCATTGGTGAAAAGATGACAGAAAAAGTAAAAGTATAGAGGAAATAGGAAAAAAGAGGGGGCAGGCTAGCGTATCTGTCCAAAAGGAAATATGCAGGCGTTCCTTTTGAACACTTAATAGAACCACAATATTTATAACCGAGGGGAGTAAAGGAACCTTTCTGTGCTGGTGATTTAGAGCTCTGGAAGCTGTAGGTCAACACACAGGAAATATTCATGTGGTTTGCTAGAACACAGAGTTCCCATCTTAAGAGAAGTTTTATAGGATCGTCAGCAGTGACAAGTGGTCAGGTCAGCTGTTGAGTTTCACATCGTCCATGGATGTGAATTAATATCCCCCTGGAGCAATGGCTCAGCACTGATTCAAGAAGCAACAGCTCTCAATTAGGAGCCCTAGCTGCCACTTCCTGTACTAACTGAGACTTCCTGGGTGGTCTCTCAGCATGCCGTAATTGTCAATGGACTCGAACAGGTCTTCACACAGAGCAGCACGATTGTTGTCCACTGAGTCAACAGAGCTGCATCACATTTGTTACCATGCCCACAACGAAATTTCACAAGCTTGCTTCTCCCCCTTGGCTTTGCACTGATTTTTTTTTTTTTATTAATCAACAGGCACTGGCTGACCAAACCTGGGTCTAGAACAAGACGGGGTGGTAGAAGGAGCTGAAGCTTTGCAGCCAGAGTGCCCTGAGTTTGAATCCTTGCTCATTGGATTTTAGGAACATAACATCTTTTCTTGTAGTATGAGTTTCTCCAATTCCATGAAATAAGAGTGATAAGAGTAATCTTGCCCTGGCCAGTTTTGCTCAGTGGTTAGAGTGTTGGCCCATGGACTGAAGGGTCCCAGGTTCGATTGTGGTCAAGGGCATGTACCTCAGTTGTAGGCTCAATCCCCAGCCTGGTTGGGGTGCATACAGAAGGCAACCAATCGATGTCTCTTTCACATTGACACTTCTTTCTCTCTCTGTCTCTCCCCCTCCCTTCTACCCTCTCTAAAAATCAATGGAATAAATTTCCTCAGGCGAGGATTAACAACAACAGAAAAAGAGTAATCTTAATTCTTGTGAGATAAAAAGTGCTGGTTTAATATGTGTTTATCAATTCTCACCCAGGAAACTTGTGAATGATGGCTACCATAATTCACAAACTAAAGTTAATGTACTTATCATGATAATAATGTCTAACATTTCTTGGGTACTTTCATCTGTCAGGCTCTGTTCTCAAAGCTTTTAGTGTTTTATCTCATTCAATCTTCTTAACAAGTAGCATGACATGGGCATGGGTATCCCATGATAACGATGGGAAAACTCTGGCCCGGAGATGGGAAGCACCATGTGTAGAAAGTCTTTTTTCAAAGCCCATACCCTCACCCTCTTTATGACACGGCTTCCCATTATTCTACAGCAGTGATGGCGAACCTATGACACGCGTGTCAGAGGTGACACGCGAACTCATTTCTTTGGTTGATTTTTCTTTGTTAAATGGCATTTAAATATATAAAATAAATATCAAAAAATTTCTATATGTGACACTTTTCAGCCGGGTGTGTGCTTCTGCTAGTCACTTACCCTCCTGTGCCTCAGTCTCCTCATCTGTTAACTAAGGATAACGGGACTGACCACACGGACTTGTGATAATAAAGGGCTTAGATTAGGTCATGGTGAACATGATGTAAACACTGTTATGATGATAAAGTATTTTCAGGTGGTAAGTCTAATGATGAATGCCTTCAACACTGGAAATGAAAACAATCTTTTTTTTTCTTGTTTCTTTCAATAATTACAAAACTTCCTTACAATTCTGCAACAAATAATAACGTTGTTAGTGTTTTGTGGACTAACATGCCTTATTATGAATTAACATCAGCCATTTTGGCTTCTCTGTGGTGTAAATAGTCCTCAAACCCATTTAGGTCAGTGAAATCATAGGGTGAGAAAAAGAAGAAATAAAGACCTGGTCTTTAAAAGTAGGTACTTAACAAACCAGAGACCCCATTTGACATCCTACCCATATCCACCACAGGTAGACTGTAATTTTGAAAATTCACTCTGTAGAAGTACCATCACTTTTAAAGATCATGTCAAAGACCTACTTTTAAAGACCAGGTTTTATTTCTCAAGGTCAAAAACTCAAGTTCAGGATTTGAAGTTTGAAAGTTGCCATGACTACCTCGGATACAAAATCTAGCACTTTCATCTGTTTGAGGTAAAATGCAGGGCGTGTGCAGTATTTTACTTAATTATTGCAGCTGGGATTTACCAGGTTCTAATTTTGAATTTTCCTCTGACCCTACAAATTTTGGTTTATGATTTGTAATCTGAAAGCTGCATATCAGCACAGCTATACAAAAAAGTCTCATCTGAAATAAAGTATCAACAAAAATAAACACAATTGATTGATGGCCCCAAATAGTTTAATATATAGCCCATGTATAGAATTTGAAGCAATGCCTTTTTTTGGTACTTTTTTGACTATTTTTTTAAACCAGGAGTTTAATTCAAAAGGGAGGCAAATATACCATCAGGTTTAAAAACATGCTTCAAAAATACTTGTACCGGGACATAACGCTGAAGTTGAGAACACAGCAGAAGTCTCACCAAATGAAATCAGCTAATACAACTTTTCTGTTTTAATAAAAAAACTACCACCCATCTTCTTGATTGATATTATCAGTCTAGAAAATATTTTTGAGTAAACACATTTATTGGAGAGATGTGCTGGGGGGACTAAGTGGAAATGGAGGGGTAAAGGAAGGAGAGACCGAACAATTCAACGTGTCACTTTAAGTGGTATGTCTCTCTCATTTCTCACTGCTCTGGGATACACTATGGTCCAGCTGAGATGGAAGTCCATCCCTTGGTCCATGTGTGTCTACTATCTTGGGCCCCTGGCTTGCTCGTCTTAATCCCCTACTGATAAAAGGCTACCACGCACCAAAGCTTCTGTTTCATTCTCAGGCTACCCACTCAAAATCTGGTCCAGCCTTGAGAATGTGGAGGTTCCCTAACACCTTTGGGATTTTCAAGATGCTGGGAAGGCGATGGAAAGATTAGAGATGCGGTTGAGTAGAGACTGAAGGTTACCTGGGACCAAACTATAATAACATAGAAAGACTTTTCCTCTCAGATGTGAACTAGGCACACCTCAGGGGAACACGTGAGCAGTGTGGCTGCTTTGGCATTCCATTCAATCATAGAAACCCAAGCCTTGTCAACATGTGTGAGTGAGAGTTTCCCAGAGTCATTCTAGGGGTTTTTAATACCTAAGCAGGACCCTTTTACTAGACTTGGAGACATCAGGCAAACCCTGTTCTCATGATCCCTTTCCCCTATTTGACAACTCCACTTTCTCCCAGCAAAGTCCCCAGAGAGCAGGTAGGTGGCAAGTCCAGCTTATTCTATGGAAGATTTGTAACCATTTAAAATCACTTTGGAGTTCATAGCTGTGTGGCTACTTGCACTCATGAATTTGAATGCGTGGAAAGGTGCTCAAGATGAAGGCTCTGTAACCCACTTATTTGGGGAATCAGTTCTGAGTCAAGGGACAACCACAGTTACAGCAATGACGTTTCATAGAGCCAGACTTCCATGTGCAGTATATTATTATTATTTTTTAAAAAATATATTTTATTGTGTGTTTTTTTTTACAGAGAGGAAGGGAGAGGAATAGAGAGTTAGAAACATTGATGAGAGAGGAACACCAATCAGCTGCCTCCTGCACACCCCCTACTGGGGATGTGTCCGAAACCAAGGTACATGCCCTTGACGGGAATCGAACCTGGGACCCTTCAGTCCACAGGCCGATGCTCTATCCACTGAGCGAAACCGGTTAGGGCAGTGCGGTATATTATTACTGCTGTCACCAATCTCACAGATTTTATTTCAATTATTAGTACCTGATGTGCTCACAAAGTAACAAAACATAAGTTTAATCATTATGCCAGCACTCATATATTTAAATAACATCATCTTTAAAAGTGAGGACTCTGAGTTTTAAATAAATCCCAATAAAGTCGTTACTGCTCAAAAATTTCTTTTAAACTCTTCCTTGGGGATTATCTTCAGAGTTAATTAATTCATGAGCCTCATAAGAACCTTAACCTTATTACTTTTTAGTCCCAACTGGTCTAATTTAATAACGCAGCGAAAATGTTTGGAACAAATGACTTCATTATCTGGAACTGGCTGGTACTGGCATTTTCCTGTCCTTGCTTGCAAATGCCTCAGGCAACGGCAGGTAACTGGGGTAGTGAATGGGGAGCATTTTAGTGTCACAATTTCTTAGTGTCACCGTTGCTCTCCGTAATACTAGAGAACCTGGAGGTTCCTTAATAGTTTATGTGGCCTATGACTTTGAATAACAGTCACAGTGTAAGGAATATGGGAACAAAAAAACCCTCAAAAAATTGTAAACACTTCAGGTCCAGGAGCCATAGCTTCTTTCTTTCTAATCCCCGGGCCCCTAAATCATCCACTCCTTGGGCCTCTTTCATTCTATGCCTCTAACAGGTGCTCAGTAAGTACTCCCCATTCACTAGTAGGTTGAAGGTGGAAACCTGCTTTTCTTGTTGTTTCCTCCTACTGAAATCTACATTACTAAAGCGAGGGCCTCTGCTTTCCACCCTGGCTGGCTGGCTTACCACCAAAGTGAACAGGATTTTCAGAACATGCTCCGTTTTCTCAACCTGTCACATCACTTTAGAGCAGTCAAACTGAACCCTTGCCTTGGGGTACGTCATTTTAAAAATGTCTGTAGCAATCATCCCACTCCAAGCCCAGGATCATGCTTTTTGGATTTGATTTTTTAACCAGTTCTGAGGAATCATTTCTTTAGTTATTCTGGCTGTTCTATTTGTACACGAGGAGGTTGCTTATCGAGAGTGAGACATAGGCCCAGAGAGTGGACCATAGTCCTCTGAGCACCAGCCTTTCTGGCTTTGCCTCTTACACGGGGTGTATAGCTTCTGAATTAACTGCAAACACCTAGGCCCTTTAATAATTTCCTCTTTTGCTGAATATTTATCTTCAGTCCTCCTCCCCCCCCCCGATATATTAAGGTATTTTGTTTAGTTTAAATCAATAATTGTTATGATTTCACAAATACTCCTATTCCATTCATACAATTCCAAATTAGTACCCCTTTAAAAATATTCTGAAAAATATCAGATTTGGGGTTTGGTATATCTATATACTTTTTTCTTGTGTTAATGAAATATTAACGACTTCCTATACCACGTATTTTCAGAACTAGAGAGAAAAGGGGAGGAAATTCATAGCATGCTCGGTGGGAATTTTCATGCAAGCTTGCAAAGCAGGTGGTATTTGTCCTGGTGGACAGATCAGCAGCCTCTGAAGGCTCAGGGTTAAGCGACCCCTCGGACACCCCGCAGCTGTAAGCAGCAGCGAGGAAGCAGGTTCTGCCGGAGTGGCTCCTTTGATTTTCATTTCTCAAATTCTCCTGTCATTTGAGGGAAGTTTTAGGAAACTCAGTTGCACGTTCAGAGCCTCTAGACCAGCGGTTCTCAACCTGTGGGTCGTGACCCCTTTGGGGGTCGAACGACCCTTTCACAGGGGTCACCTAAGACCATCGGAAAACACATTGTAATTACATATTGTTTTTGTGATTAATCACTATGCTTTAATTATGTTCAATTTGTAACAATGAAAATATACCCTGCATATCAGATATTTACATTACGATTCATAACAGTAAGTAGCAAAATTACAGTTATGAAGTAGCAACGAAAATAATTTTATGGTTGGGGGTCACCACAACATGAGGAACTGTATTAAAGGGTCGCGGCATTATGAAGGTTGAGAACCACTGATGGAAGAGATGATCATTACTGATTCCAGGAACGGAAATATTGGTCAAGTTTAAGAGACAAAATCTTAAGGGCGGGAGGTATTGCAGGTTGTCTAGGTTGTTGACAAAGCCACAAAATAAGGGAAGTGAAAACAGCTCAAATCTGCAGGCAGTTTCCATACAAGCTGTTGGTCAGGTGCAGGAAGTATTTATATTTATTCCTATTTCTACTTCTCCCCCTCTTTCTTAGTAATAATAAAAAGAAAATTACCACTACTAGTACTATTATTATACATGTAGAAGGGTCATGGACCAAGGGAATGGGTGAGACAAGGCAAAGTGAAATCTCCGTGTCCTGATGTTTATTAACAAAGGGGGGTGAGGCGTCCCCATTTTGAGGTGGAGGGTAAACAGAGGAATAGTTTAAGGAAAGTCAGAAATAGAGATGAGGTCAGAAAGACAAACCGTCTTCCCTTTCATCCTCCATAGCACATGCGCACACTGCACAGACTCCTTGCGCTGTTGGCCAGGCCCCCCTGCACCAGAGAAATAACGCCAGAGCCTGGTCACATGGCGGGGATGCTCCCCACCTGCTCCATGGCTGGGAGCAACCCCTAACCTGCTCTCCTCGGAGAATAAACCTCAGAACTCCGCTTGGTTTACAGAGTCCCAGACCCCTGGCAGGACCATGCACATCGTTGTCACACCTCATCCCTGGGCGGGTGCGAGTGGAAATACAGATATTCCCACCTTTGAAAAGAAGAAAACTGCTTCAAGAAGTCTGTGACTTTCATGTGGTGGGGCTAGGCCAAGCTTCCTGTCATTGCTCTTTCTACTTCTTTATATTTCTTGTGGCTAGAAATCTCTGGCCTTTAATTTTTTAAATTGAGATGAACTTCACACATTTAATTTCACAGTCCAATGACTTACAAATGCACAGGGCCACCCATGCCCCAGTCAGGACAGAGAACACTGCCCGTTTAAATCCATGGTAGCCTCAAATCAAGGATCATTGGACAAGTCAGGGAAAAAGAGGAAAGAAAGCCATATTCAGGGAAATAAAACTTGAGGCACGTGATACACCTGTCAGGTGCTTCTGCCAGGAGGGGCGGGGAACCAGCTAGAGTGCTGATGTGCTAAGCTAGCTCCTCGTGACCGTGCCACGCCTGTTCACGTTGGTGAGCTTCTCTGCCCGCATGATGTGTTTATACAGACTCCTAGGAACACATGACAATTCAGAAAGGCATCCGTTTCCCTTCATTTTTACTTCGGCTCTGAAATTTATTATACTATTTAAAAAAATATTTTTATTGATTTCAGAGAGGAAAGGAGAAGAAGAGAGAGATACAAACATTAATGATGAGAGAGAATCATTGATCGGCTGCCTCCTGCATGCCCCCTACTAGGGATCAAGCCGGCAACCCAGGCATGTGCCCTGACCGGGAATCGAACTGGGACCTCCTGGTTCATAGGTCAACACTCAACCACTGAGCCACACCAGCCAGGCTGGGTTTTATTATACTATTAATGTCATACTACAAAGCTCCTGGTTGCAGTTGGCTAATTAGTCTCATTCATATTGAAAAAGGACCTTAATCCCATCTTAAACTTTGCACAGCACAGCTCAATGTTCTCAACAGTAATGTTATAATTACACCATTTTCTCAGCAGCATCACCCACACCCTATCATTACAGTCAAAGCTAAGGCTGTGTTTATGGTGCACTAAAGAGGATGGAATTGTTTCATTTTAAGTGATTCAGTTACCTCCTCTGTTAATAACAAAAATGCTTGGTAATGGAAAAGTCGTGGTCTTAATATGCTTATCTGCACAGTTTCAGATACCAATAAACCAAATAAAACCCCCAAGTCCCAATATGAGAACGTTTGGGAGACATGGTTCCCAGCCTGCTTACCACCACGATCTGATAACCTAGAATGGGCAAAGCAATGGAGACTAGTGTGCCGACGGCCACTGTGGGGTCTCAGCTATGTCCTCACTGGACCTGCCTTGCTGCAGGGCATCCCCGAGCACCTCAAGTCAGTTTGCAGGAATATTTTCTATCTAGGCTCTGAGCCTATAGGATAAGGACTCGTCCAAGCACAGAGAACTTCTGTCCTGCAGGACCATCCATTCCTTTAGGATGTATTTCATTCATATCCACCATGGGCCAGTCCTCAGTGCCAAGTACACTGCAAGGGACAGAGCAGAAATCTCTATTCTCATGGAACTGAACTCTAATGTATTCTAGAACTGTGTTTTGCTTATTTACCTGGGCAAAGAAAAAGAATGCCTTTACTTTTACTATGAGGATTGTAGACTCATCTGTATTAGCTTGCATGCCAAAATCTCACCTAGACAGCTGAAGACTGAAAGTCACGATTTTTGTTAACACGTGGGCATGAACCCAGTCTGGCAAAGAGAGGAATGGGGGGTGAGTGGAACATGCTGGGTTACATTTGCTGGGTTCATTGGTAATCAGCTATGAGAGAGTACCTGCCCACTCGCTGATACAGACAGGGGTAGACAGGTAATTCATTTCCAGTGGACCTCTCGCTTGCTTGCCCAAAGCCTCTGGTTTAAAATGTTCCATAAAACCTTGACATCTTTGATTCCTCCTGCTCCATGAAACGTTAGTGGCAGGAGGAATAGAAGATACAATGAGGGGAACCATAAAGGATGACTTGGTGGGAAGACATATCTAGGCACATGCTTCATGGTTTTATTTTGGGAACTTTTCTCAAGTGTGTGCTTTTCTTTCTTCTTCTTTTAAGAGTAGGCCAAGTTATGAACCAATTTTCATAGTTTTCAGGCCAATGAACAGATGCATGTGGTGCAAACGATTCCTCTCTTTGTTTCTGGGACATCTGAGCACTGAGCCCAGGGCTCCTAGAAATCAGTCAGCAACACCAAGGGAACTGAATCGTCTTTGAAATAAAGTTCTGTTATTTTTGGTTACCGTTTGGATTTCTTCTTACTTTGTGAGCTTGAATAATTAGGCTCCCTGTACTGCTCTTAGCCTCATAAGTCCCTGACCTGGGACATAGGTGAGTGGAAGGAAAGCAGGCCCTATGGCACGGACACGGACGGGGGTGGCCATATGCCAAATGTTCTCTGTAGGCTTATAAATGGCAAGCCTTCAAGTTGTGGCTTCAAGAGCAAAGAACTAGAAAGTAGAAATAAGAAAAAGGCTCCATTTATAAAATTGCACCTGACTGGTTCCCTCCCCTCTCTCTCTGGTCTGTGATTTAATCAAAAGCCTACTGGTTATATTACCTTGTTTCCTGTTTTAGGAGTGGTGAGAGGCTAATCCAACGGGACAAAATGCAAATTCTCTATGGTCACAGTGTCTTGAAATCTACTGGGACACAGTAGTATTTACTGTAATGTGACTTCAGTTCTAGGAAATTGCTTGCACCAACATTAGGCCTACTATGTGCAACAGAGCTTACTATGTGCAAGCTATCACACTAGCTGTGGTATCATCACACTAGATAACAGTGGCAATGAAATCTTTAGCTCAGATATGACCTAGGGCCATAGCCTGAAATTCTAGCCATGTCATTTACTTTTTGTTGCCACTAAAGACAAGGATGTCTTTCAACATTAACCCTTTAGGCCCACACACTTCAGCACAACTCATTCAATGTCTATTTAGCCAGAACTCAAGCATTTTCTGGTTTTCCAAAGCAGTTCTCCAACTGATGTGTTCTTATGTGGGTGTGCCCAACTTTTCAGAGATAGATCTTTGGTTACTAGTAAGGATAATTTCACTGCTCCACTGGGAATGTGAACAGTCTTTCCTTGGGGACAGGTTGACCATCTATTCATGAGGAATTACTCTATTTTTATTATTTGAAAATATTCACAAAAATAAAGAGCACGGTTTAATGAACCAGTCTATGTTCCTCACTTAGCTTCAACAATGGTCAGCATTTGACTAATCTGTGTACCTTCCCTATCTATTGTTTTCATCATCTTTCAACCATAACTACCCACTTTTGTATCTCTAAAAGCTAAGGACTCTTCTCATTTAAAAAGAAAACAACCAATATCACACCTAACAAACTAATAATGATCCTACAATAACATCTAATGCCCACTCTGTGCTCAAATTTCCAAAACTATCTTAAAAATGTCTTTTGACAATGTATTTGTTTGAATCAGAAAGTAAACTAGGCCCTTACAATGTCTCTTAGGTCTGTTTAAATCTAGGACATTTCCTCTCCTTTTTATTACATCTTATTTTTTGTGTTTTTTTTTTAAGATAATTTCCTTTAGTTTATTGCATTCCTAAAAAGTCATTTAAAATGTTCCTCTATTCTCGTTATTTCCTATAAACTGGCAGTAAGACCTACAGGCTTAAATTTGACTTTGTTCAACACTTCTGGGGGATGCTGTGAAGTCTTGTATCAGAGGCATGTCATACGATGATAACATTGGTCTGGGTTCAAAGTGTTATCAACCTGGTGCACCCAGAACAGAGTACACCCCTGTGTATTCTGTCACTCACTGATGATCTTACCTAACTCCATTATGTCCTTAGAGGTTCTAAAGTGGTGATTTCTTGAATCCTCCCACTTCATCTGCATTTTTAAAAAATCTAGATCATGTCTAGGTAAAGGGAAAAAACAACAACAAAAACAAAGCAACTTTTCTTCACCAATTATTAGTTACCCTGAAATGCAACTCATACAAAAAAATGCAAGGTAATTGCTTGATTTTATCCTTTAATGTATCAATTTTTAGACTCATGAGTAGATGTCCTCGTAACCTCCAAAGGTGACTATTTTTGAAAAAGTATCATTATGAACTCACTGATGCATCATGTTGATATCCTCTTTAAGGGCCTAGAATGATCAGAATAGAAATGGTGAAGTCATTTCTCCATTTTGAGTTATTCTGGGCTGTTTTCAAAGAAAAAGCACACTGTGTAATCTGGGCTACCGTTCCCCTCCCACTTCCTTTTTATATCTGCTCTATCACCCTCATATTTTACCAGGCTCCCTCCAGAACAGTGGCTGAAGTCAAGACTAGAGACTAGGTGGCCTCTAAAATCCATGTTCATGTGCACATCCTTGGAACTCTGTGGGTATTTTACGGACGATCTGTGCACAATCAGGGAAGGACCAGGACAAACGTCCCAATCTGAGTGTGTGAACACTGTGGTAGACACACATGCCCACACCCCTGAGCACTAATAGCCACGGAGGCAGTAATAGGTACGCCCTTGAAAGGAAGTTCCCTGGTCCACTATTTTCAGGATGTGCTGTGGTTCCTTTCTTTTTCTTGGATATTCATAATGCACCCAAACATATTAGAGACTGAGTGGTTCTGCAATAAAGAAGCCTTTAACTTTGCATGTTCCAGCATTGCCCAAGCATTGGAGAAATGGTGGGCTACTATGTCAAGGGCAGAGTTCTTGGCAGAAGTGCGCAAAGAATTATACGTGGTGGGGCTATGAAAAAAGACATATGTGGTGGGTTCAATTGTATTCCCCAAAGACATATCTCAGTGGTAACCCCTGGTACTTCTGACTGTGACCTTAGTTGGAAAAGGTCTTTGCAGATGTAATTAAGGTAGGGTCTCAAGATGAGACTATCTTGTATTGGGGCTCTACATTCAGTGGTGAAGTCCTTGTAAGGAGCAGGACAGGGGTTGTGCAGGCATCCTCTAGAGCAGCGGTTCTCAACCTGTGGGTTGCCAACTTGTGGGTCACGACCCCTTTGGGGGTCGAATGACCCTTTCACAGGGATCGCCTAAGACCATCAGAAAACACATATATAATTACATATTGTTTTTGTGATTAATCACTATGCTTTAATTATGTTCAATTTGTAACAATGAAAATACATCCTGCATATCATATATTTATATTATGATTCATAACAGTAGCAAAATTACAGTTATGAAGTAGCAATGAAAATAATTTTATGGCTAGGGGTCACCACAACATGAGGAACTGTATTAAAGGGTCTCGGCATTAGGAAGGTTGAGAACCACTGCTCTAGAGTCTATGAGAATTTTATTTCCTTAAAAAATTTACGACTAGCCAGTTGGGCTCAGTGGATAGAGCATCGGCCGGCAGACTGAAGGGTCTTGGGTTCGATTCCGGTCAAGGGCACATACCTCGGTTGCAGGCTCCTTGCCCTGGTTGGGGGCATGTGGAAGGCAGCCAATCAATGTGTCTCTCTCACATTGGTGTTTCTCTCTGTCTCTCCCTCTCCCTTCCACTCCCTAAAAATCAATGGGAAAAATAACCTCGGGTGAGGATTTAAAAAACATTATATATATATGACTCAACTCTGAGATCCAGCGTCCTTCCCATCTTCCCAGCAAGTGGAAGTAAATTAACTGGGAGATAGGCTTTGGTAAGCTGGTGAGGGAGAGTGCCAGGGCTTCAAGTGACCCTGGCGGCCATCACTACTCTTTCAGGAGGAGCAATAGTAACAGCAGCAGCTGCCAACATAATAAAATATCTAACAACTATTCCGTTCCAACTCATGCCAGGCATTTTTCCAGGTACCCACCTCTCCTCACAATGACCCTTAGACGCTGCTGTCTCCATGCACAGGTAGAGAATGGAAGCTCATGGCACATGGGCAGTGTGCTGGGTGTATATATGTGAAACTCACACCGCCAGCTCCCTGGACTCCACACATAGTCCTCTGCATGCAGCCTGTGCCACCAGCTGAACCCAATAACAGTTCCCATAGCTACTACTGTCTGATAAGAACGAACACCTCCAACACTTCGGATGAGGCCTCTTGCCTGCTTTTCTCCACAGAAGGAAAGATGGTAGAAGAGAAAATGCATCTGTTGCTCTGAGTCAAGGAAATAGTTACATTACTCATCTCTGTCAGCCTTAGCGTTGGGGGAATGGCAAGTGCAAACACCAGGAAATCCATGCTCAGGGCTCTCTCTCCACGCCCTTCCTGCATTTGCTCTCACGTAATCCCAGACCTCACTAAGCTATTCATTGAACAAATATGAAGCCCTCATGCTGTGTAAGACCCTGTGGAAGTTACGGGAGGGGGAGCAGAGCATATGAAGATGGGGAAGATCAGGCACTGCCTTCAAAGGAACCTACAATCCGGAAAGGAAGCTACCACCGTACACAAGCCATTTGAGTTCAGTGCAAAAGACGCACAACTTGAACAGCTTTTGGAGTTCAGGAAAAGAGTTCTGTCACAGCAAGGCTGCTGCCCAGGAGCTCCATTTCCTGCTAGGAGCTTTTCAGTGACAGGTGCACACAACCGTCTGTGCTGACAGCGCCAGCACAGGTGGCCTCGCCTGCAAATATTTGCTTTCCCATTAATCCAATTTGGAGAGGCAAAAGCAAAGACGTAAAGGCTGCTTCTCCATGTCACATGGAGACCAGAAGACAAGCGCAGCTGTACAGACAGGACTGCCGCCTGAGAACCCCGAGGAGTCACGAAGGCCGCTGGTGGGAATTGCAACATCTACCGTGATGCTGTGAGATTGCAAGCGGAGGAGCCTTTGGCAGTGCAGTTTCCTAATGGGAGAGTCTCTGTCTTTATTCCTCAGCAGGAATGCAGTTTATGAAAACCCTACAAATCTGCAGTGTTCAGCTTGCCCTCATATGGAGCGTGTGTTACACCCACTACTCTTCATAAGACAATATTACGTAACAACTGCAGATCACTGCCCACCCCACTCATCACCACACGTTTACAGAGGCTCATCTTTCATTGGATGGACTACATTGAATAATAATAATAATGAATAATAATAACAATAATAATAATAAACAAACTTGTTAATTTTACTTTACAATATAGGAACTTACTGTGAGTAAATTGTACAGTGAATCCTGTATTCTCATTACTGTCAGCTACCAAACGGAAGATAATTTTCTGCAGGAGACCAATACAAGCATGATCACTAGCTCCATAAACTGATTCATTACAGAAATAAGCATTTTCCTGTTTATAACAGGGGTTGGCATACTTTTTCTTAAAGGGCAAGATGGTAAACATGTTCAGCTTGCAGATGTATAGTCTGTTTCAGCTACACAACTCGGCCATTATGGCCCCAAAGCAGCGGCAGGCAATCTGACAAACTGGCAGGGCTGTGCTGCAATAAAGCTTTATTTACAAAAACAAACATCTGGTCTGGGGACCACAGTTTGCCAACCCCTGGTTTAAATAGTTGTTGACCTTCAAAAAAAATTAGCTTATTTCATATCATATATTGTGAATTACATGCAAATTAATTTCCTACTAATCCTATCTTTTTAAAAGCCCTTTGGAAGGTGTATTCCCTCTTTTCTAAGCGATACATTCTTTATTGAGTAATTAACCACTTCTTGAGTTTTTTCTGATTGAAATATATATTATCTCACATGTGTGCCATGAGGCACACAATTACTTGAACTACCACTACCAGGTGCAGGGCACCTATACAATGCATTCAGGTTTTGTATCCTCAGGGCAAAAGCGCTCATTATCTGAAAGCTGGTCGCCACCATGAGGAGCTGGTGTGGAGAGAGGCCCTTCTGGACTGACAGGTCAGGGCCCCGTCTTCGGAGAGGCGTCTGTGTGCGGAAGCCAGGGCTCTCTGGAGAGCAGTGGTGACCCACTGGTTTGAGGCTGCAGCGCTCAGCACACCAGAAGGCCTCGGGCCAGAGGAACTCAAAGGTCACAACCAACTTGGGGACGCTTCCACTTCCAGGAGCCACTAACGAGTGTTCGCCACCCACTGGGGTCACCCCGGGTGAAAGAATGTTTGTCTTGGATCTCATCCTTGAAAACTGTGTGTCACGCCTTGGAAGAGAAACCGCACCAGGAATTGGTATATGGAGAACACACAGGCCCACTGGAATTTTTAGAGAGATGCTTAATCATCCTTCTCAGACTAAAATAATAATAATAATAATTAGAGCTAAGATCAAGGCTTTTAGAGGCCTATGCCTGTAGATCTCTAATGATTTTCTTACTGTTTGGATTCCAGAAGAAATAGAAGACCTTGAGGTCTGTTTACAACCAGAAAGGACCTGCAGGTACTCGAGGAGGCTGACCTTGAGCTGTGAGCTCACGGACATGGGCCTAAGCACACAGAAGAACAGATATCTTATAAACTAAGTGGTCACTATCTACTTCCCTCTGATGATGGCTCAGCAGGTTGCTGGGAACTGGAGGAGGAAAAGTTAAGACCCAATATTTATCTTATAAGGAATCTTATCTCCCACAATGACACGTGCAAGCAGGGCCGTGTGTAAGAAAGCACAGACACTGGAAACGCCGCAGGTGTTCTCTGGAAAATGTCACTGCCAAGTCCATATTTTAAGACAACTGAGCACTGTTGTCTGAATTACCAACAGTATGCATTATCCGTGCTTCACTTTGCAAGCTTTGCACTGCCGGTATCCTCTTTACACACTTCCTGGTCTGGTCAGTTAGAGACTCAGGAAAGCTGTTCTCTCTATACCTCCGTTCTTCCCTGTATAAAGCGCATAATTCTATCTGCCTCCTGCTACTTCAGAGACGTGTGGAAGGGGGATAAACAGTATCTGTAGGATGTGGGGCATTATCTGGGGATTAGTGCTGCTTGTGACTCAGGAAGGGCTGCCCCAGTGTGGGTGCAAGAGAGAGCCAACAGAAACACTGCCTCCTTAGAAGGGTCATAGCGTCTGTGCTTACTGACTGCATCCTTGTGGAATTGTTTATAAACAGTGGACTGTCAAGAATTCAATGTCAGCTTCAGTGTCAGCACCCAGCGTCAGCGTGGCTCTCTAATGCAGGTCAAAGCTCAAGTTCTCTGCAACAAATACATGCTGCACATTCCCGCTAAGATGCCATCCCTGCACAGACACGCTTCTCTTTTGTGCTTATTTTAGCTGTGTTGTCAGCTAACGAGATCCTTAGGGTTGAAACATCTGATAAAAAAGAATGCTTCACGCTGAGCGATCCTCTGGCTCTTCTGGAGGCAGCGATGGGTCACAGGCAGGCGTGGGGCAGCTGAAGGACCAACGGGATGCCATAGTGATGACAACAGAGATGTCCTGTGACACGTCCCAAGACCAGACCATGACGCCAGTGCCGTGACCTGAAGCTAAGGTTCGTAGAGGGCTTGTGGGAGAGACTGTATTTATAGTAATAGGCGAGCGAAGTTTCTCCGCCTGTTTACCTGGGCCTCTCTCTTTCATAAAGGCCGGCTGAAGGGCATGGAGGTGCTCCATGGTAGCCGAAAAATGGTTAAGATATTGGGGAAACCTGGCTTCTCTTCTTTTTTGCATATTTTTTGTGTAGGCTATAAGGATGTATAAGATACAACCCCTATTCTTACAGACAGCACAGTGTATTAAGAAGGAAGAGAGGGCACACAAAAGTCTCCATTAGGTTGAAACAAATGACAGTGATACTAAGATGCAAAATAGTTAAGACAGGAAATTTCATATTCAATTCTAATACTTGTTGGAATAAAATAAAAGCCATGAGAGGAGAATACAAATAAACACCCCAGGGCCAGACACTATTCTCATTACTTTAAACATATCAACACTTGTAATTTCATAATGACTGTATGAGTTAGGTACTATTAGCATCTCTATTTTACAGATAACAAAGCAAAACAGAGCAGAACCCAGGTGCAGAGAGGTTGTGAAGCTCAGGGGAGATGCCACAGCGTGCTGGGAGCATCTGGGACTAACCCAGCTGGCTTGCCGGGGGCTGTGCTCCTCCTGAGCTGTGAGAACTCTCCCCGGGAGCGAGAAAGAAGGGGTGACGACTCTCCCTTGTGCAGGGAGGTGAGTGCTGTGTGATACACCACACAGGAAGGATAATTAGCTAGTATTCTTGCTTATCACCGAGAACATTAACAGATGCCAAATGACTGGCAGGAGTGTCTTCACCACATCCGCCACTCCGCAGCCTGTAGTTGCACAAGGCTCAATGCTCAGCTCCTCGGACCCCATGATGTGACGAAGACAATGGCTTGGGGAATCGCTGCGGCTTTGGGGGAGTCTGCAGGGCAATGCATTATGTTTGTGCGCGGGGAGGGTTCCAATGCGGGATGGAGCACGCACCCTCAGCAAAACATTTTTCACGAATTCCTTCTCACTTCCTTCCGGAAAGTAAGCTGAGTGAAGTTGGATATACCAGCTGGGAAAACCCAGACCTAACCAAACAGCCACCCCTCTCAACCCCTCACGTTAACGAGGGAGCAGACCAACTCGTCAGACGCTCTAACTTGGGGGGTTGTACAGTTTGTGTTCTGGCACGATTGACAAGCCCATTAGAGAAATGAAGAAGTAGCCTCACAGAGAAGTTGACAGAGACATTCTGACAAAGAATCTTTTAGTTTGCCTGTGCAATTCCAGTCATTCATTCATCCAGTTACTGTATCCCAAATAAAAATAGGGAGAGGACAGTAGCTTGAATTAGCAGGGGTGGGGAACGTCCGGCCCGCGGGCCATATAAGGCCCTTGAAATCATTTGGTCTGGCCCTGCCAAGGCAGTAGGGGTGAGTTAATTGAATGTTTGAGCAAATACAGCAGGCTAATTTTCAAGTTGATAATTCTGTATGGCCCGTAAATGATGTTATAAATATCCAAATGGCACTTGGCAAAAAAAAGGTTCCCCACCCCTGAATTACAGTAAAGCATAGATAATATTGCTGAAGGCGGAAAAAGGACTACAATTCTTACTTGTCAGTGGGCCAGGATTAACTATTTGTAGACTCTGGGATGCTCTGTTGAGGACAGCTGGTATGGCTGCAACAGAACCATTAGTCATCTCTCCAAAAGGGTCTCAGGTGACCCTGTCACCATCTCACTTTCAAATGACAAAAGGTGAGGTGGGCCAACCTCACAATCATCTTTTTCTTTTTTTTTTCAAATTAAAATTATACCTGCTTTCTAAGAAACCCCCTCAGTATCAGAGCAAATGGAAACATTCTGCTCGTAGTCCCCTCTAGACCCGCAGGAACAATGAAAGAAGTCTTCCTATATCATTTGAGTCTTGCTTATGAAAAGGAAGCATATCAATTCTTACATTTTTTAAAAAGTTCCTTCAAAAAACCTTATTCTTAGCCACAAACACGTGAGTGATCCTGGGAGCAGGGAAGGAATGAGGGGAAGCAAAAGTTGGACGAGAAACACTGAACTTTATGATGTGAGATGGGCAGTGAGTCATCTATTATATAAGCAGCTATAATTTTATTGATACTAGTATTAGGTTGCACTTAAAACAGGAAAAATGGAAAATGATCAGGGCGGTTGTCACTGGACTGCTGAACTGGGCTGCTTTGTAAGCATCTCGGCTATAAAGTACGCAACTGCTACCTGGTGAGGAAGGGGGTTCCCCACCCCGATCACGTTATCTGAGGGCGATTCTTAGAGAGGCAATGGGGTCCAGGCCCCCAACGAACACAGAGCTTTAATCACAGCAGGGAAATGATGTCCTTTGGGTCTCAATAGAAACCAACAGTAACAATGCTAAGAAATCTTTCTCTAATACGAAAAAAGGAAGTAGAAGAAAATGAAGATGCATGGGCAGTGAGCGAACCCACTCCCATCCCCCCCTGGTCCATGTTTCAACCTGCTTTTTCACACCTCCCCACCGAGCTCAGCGGGCCTGGAGTTTGTAATATAGAACCTCACGGATGATGTTAAGATCTTTGCTCAGCTGGCATGACTCAGTGGTTGAGCGTTGACCTATGAACCAGGAGGTCATGGTTTGATTCCTGGTCAGGGCACATGCCTGGGTTGAAGGCTCAATCCCCAGTATGGAGTGTGCAGGAGGCAGCTGATCAATGACTCTCTCATCATTGATGTTTCTATCTCTCTCTCTTTTCATCTCTGAAATCAATAAAAATATATTTAAATAAAAGATCCTTTTGTTCAACACCACAGCACTCTAAGCCTTGTAGGTTTCTTCAGTCTGGGCACATCAGTGAGAGTATGTTCCCAAGTCAAGTTAAGCTTTGTGGGCTTGGGTGAATTCACATTTTAAATTCTACAGGACTATCAGTCCTGGAAGTGTTTCTTTTTATTCTCTCTCAAAATTTTACGAGTAGCGTCATATGTAGAAGCTCATTTACTCCCAAATGCAATAATAGATTATGACAAAAAGATAATAAACTACCCCCTGCTTTTAACGTGACCAGAAAGGGAAATTATATCTTAGGACAAGTCCACTCGCTACCTTGGTACCCCGAGTTTAGTATGACCATTATCTAGAACCCACCCCCACCCCAAGTCCTTGCTAACATTGGAGAACACTTTTATTACCCCTTGGGCACTAGAACATAAAATATTTTTGGTCAAGGTCTGGCAACAGTAGACAACTTGCAACCATGAGTGGCCTGTATCACTGACAACTATGCGCTCCTTGAGAAAGTTCCGACGGCTCAAAGGAAGAGGAAAATTAAGTCAATCGTGGCATGGCACACAAGCCCATGTGTCATTTTGGTCAGAGTTATCCAGTAAGGGTGTCTCAGTTTTCAGCTGGAAACGGAGAAAACGAGCAGACACCAGTTTCCAGGCTCGGATCAGCGGTCCGGCTGACAGATTTCTCCAGAATGGTGCCTGAAATGGAATGTGGGGGTCAGTTATGAGGCCCCGGGGGAGCGCGCAGAGCCAAGCCTCAGGCCTGGAAATGCTTGGGGAGCCGGCCGCTGGGCCCCTCGCGAGCCAGGAGTCTGCTTTCCTTGCAGACAGACATCTGGTGCGCTCCCCTTCTTGGTGTCGGTATTTGGTAACATTTTCATGAAGCAAAAATTCTCACTCAGCTAACACCCTGCACAATATGTGCCGAATAAAAACATAAAAGGAGCAGATGACTCCTGGGGAAGGAGCACAGACCCAGGCCAGCACTGGGAAGGTACTGGTTACCAAAGTAAAGCATAATAAACACTATTGTGCCATCTTAGCGATGGAGGTGTCGCGCCCAGCTGTCAGTTTTAGTGAGTGTCAACGCTGTCCTTAATATCTAGAAAGGCTGGGCAGTGAGGGAGACACTAACCAGGGGTGACAATAAGCCGAAGATCCTGACTCCAATCCATTACAGAGAGGCTCGGACATGTGGGTGCTATAAATGAGATGGCTACAGCCCCTGGCCTCCGGAGCCCAGTTTCTGGGCAGGGAACTTTAAAGGAAGGAGTGGTCCTGGACAAGCTTGAGAGGGGGCTGAACTTGAGATAAACAGGCAGTGAAGAGGAAGAGAAAGGGAAGTTGGAGCCCAGGGAAGCACTGCACAAACAGAAGACGTAAGACGGCCTGGGTATGCGAGGGGCTTTGGTCTTTCGGGGGAGTGCAGTACAGCTGATCTGGGATGTGTGGAGTGGGGAGAAGTCAGGGTAGTGGCGGAGCCATAACAGCGGCAATGACAATGAAAATGACAAGACTCTAACATTTACTAAGCACTTACTATTTTGTCTAGCTAGTATTCTGCAGGTGCTAACTGATTAAACCTTACATGCAGACACCGTTACTGTCCCCATTTTACAGATAGACACACCAAGGTCCAGATATGCGCCATAGTTGGGAAGTGGAGTACAAGGTTGGACATAACTGCTTTTCATTAAGGACAAGAGCAGAGGTGTCAACACCAGGCGGTGGGCAGTGAGCTAGCCTCTGTGCCACGTGACAGCAGGGGCCCAGTGTCATCACAGCCGTGCTCAGAGGAGCGCCAGAATCGCAGGCTGGCTGAGCTGACATCAATACGAGGTAGGCCAGTCAGGAGCATAGGACTGAGACCAGAAGACCAGAGTACTGGAAGGTCAGGCTGAGGTGTGGGGAGGAGAGAAGGGTCTCTCCCTTTATAATGTGGTTTTAGATGTTCTTAATACCTGAGAGTTCATTCATTAAAGCAACAGAGCCAGAGTGATTTAACAGTCCAAAGCTCAGATGGTGACTCACAGGTGGTACGCTGGACCTGGTACCGCTTTCCAACTCTGCGTTCAGTGATGTCACGCCATTAACTTGAAATCAGCCATAGGGGGAATATTTACGCCATGATAATTGGCAAATGCTACAAATCAAGGCTCTCCACCACTGAAGCCTGTGGAAATTCCACCTGCCCTTCAAAATCAGTTTGAGTGTCTTCTCCTCCATGAAGTATTTTTTATATTCTCCCAGTTGAAATCCATCTCTCTATCCTTTGTGCTTTCAGAACACTTTTTCTTAATACCTGGACCCGGGCACATAGGATTCCTTGCCTAGTACCTTAGTTATCTGACTTGCCCAATGAATGATAAACTTGAAGTTGGAAGACAAAGACCATGTCTCATTCTACTTTGGATCCACCATAGGATTAGCCCAGCCCCTTAAATATATGCTAAATGAATGCTAAATGCATATTCATAAAATTACTGAGTATCTCACTAGGAAGTCTTTCAGGAAGAGCTGTGAGGCATCATGATTTTACTTATATAATTATTTCAAATTTATCATTTTGTGGCCTTTGGAGTCTCAACTTGCACAAAAGAAGATTCTAAAGTGCATCATCAGCTCGATGACAAGTGTTCTCCTGGGACATTGATGCTCAAACTTGAGGCAAAGACAGCATCTTTTACCACATTTTCATGGTAGTTGGCCCCTTAAAAGTGTTTGGTGAAGGAAAGAAACAATGAAAATAAGATTGTTTCATTTCCTTACCCACTTCCTGTCACCCGGAAGGATGCATTTGCCCGGATCTGATCACAGCAGAGAGCCACCTTGTTGATTTCGAGGTATACCACCCTTGTCGCCCATGTACTGGGCTGAGACTGGTTGAGACTGGTAGTAGTGACTTGTAAGTCCTGCGAATTGGTTGCTTTGGCCAATTCATGAGTCTCCTTGCTGAGACCAGGCAGTGTTTCAGAAGCATGGCGTGTCAAATGTGTCCTAAGAAAGCACACGCTTTGCCAGAGGTTTGGAGGTGTGTCTTCCCCTCCCGGGGCAAAGGCATCTTCTATAAACAGGTTGGTCTAGGCTCCTGCCACTCAGCCTCTCGTTTCTTTCCAAGCTCCACTCATCAGTTCTCATGTAATGTTTCTTGAACAAAATCCTGTTCTCTCGGTCAGTAGGTATCTGAGAGGCAGAGAAAGTGGCCATCAGTCGAAGATGCAATGTGTGAGCAGCTCTGATGTGCCAGACGCTGTCCTAGATGCCAGGAACACAGAGGCGAAGAGAGGCCTTTCTGGGCCCACGTTCTGGGGTGTGTGCAGGCACCGTCAACAGATAAGCAAACAGGCAGCGCAGGTAGCAGAGTGGAGCAGTAAGATGTGGGTGCGTGGCTACTGTGGCCCTGCAAGCAGAATGGAAAAATACAGGCCCGAAGGTGGGCCTGAGGAATAAGGAGGAGGCTAGTGTCGCAGGAGCGGAGCGGGGAAGGGGACAGGCAAAGGAGCTGAGATTGCAGAGGACCAGGGCCAGGCCTGGCACAGTTCAGCAGGCCAGGGTAAGGCCCTGTGGAGTGTTTACCACGTCAGCTTCCATGAAAGGAACCCTATTGAGTTGCAGCTGCTATTGCTGCCAGACCTGTCTCATTGCAGCGTGTCCTTCCCACTTGAATCCTTCACTGTGATCAATAGTTGGGAACTGGGAGGTGTTGGCACTGGGTCAGGAGGCTGTCTGGTGTATGGTTTTAATTCACTCATTACCTTGATTCCACTGTAGTTGGTCTAGGTCATAGACACAACCCAGAGGGCCATTTGTTGATTAAAGACATAAGTATTGAGCACCCATTATGTGCAAGGCACTACACCAGACACTGGGATATGGTGGTGAACAGACTAACACAGGCCCCAAGGCTCACTGCTCTCTATTCCCCTAAACGGACCCTCTGCCCCAGACCAATGTGTCCGCGAGCCATCGGACACATTCCTGATTCTAGGTCTCTCTGGTCACCTATATCATTCTCTTTGCTGTTTCCAGAATGGGGAGAAGACCAGAGGTTAATTTCGCCTATAGAGTGGGTGTAACAGTTCAGAAAATAAAATAATGTACATACAGTGCTTAACAGCATGGTTGACACATAGTGTTTATATATATATATTTATACATATATATATACATATATATTTATACATATATATACATATATATTTATACATATATATACATATATATATTAATAATCCTTTTTATTGTTGATGGTATTATAGATATCTCCCCTTTCCCCCCTTACCCTCCTGCTCCCAACCCTTACCCCCCTACCCCCAATGTCTTCACTACCCTATTGCCCATGTCCATGGATTGATGCATAGTGTTTATGCTCACAATGGCTTCTCAATTAGTGGCATTTATTATATCTGCCACTCAGCTTATAGTTACTGATGTCATACGCTGTATTTTGCACTATTTAGTGTTTACTTTCTTGCCCCCACAATTAGATTACAAATTCCTTGAATGTAGGAACCACATTTTAATCTTTTCAAACCTGCACACAGTAGGCCCTTAATAAATATCTATAGAATGATGGCTAATCTGGCCTTTCAGACCAATGGCCTCTTCTTTGTATTAGTTCCTATCTATGAGTTAACCAAGAGTCTCAGTGGAAGGTTATGTGTAATTACAGATGTATTTGTCACATTTGTATGTAATAAGAGAAAAAAAGAGGACTTTCACACAGCTTCTCTCAGATACTTGACTCACAGTTTTTAGATTCACTTTCTGAAGGCCAGTTTTGGAAAGAAATAGTTGAAACTCTGCTTTGTGGCTGGCGTGGGACCAGCTCCAGAAATTACTCTGCAGTGGAAAATGGAAGCTCTACCCAAAAGTGAATGGAGATGGATAAGGTGACAAGCCACCATAGGCACATACCTTGGCAGCAAGGTACCCGGTGCTTATTTTTTTAAACTTTGTCCTTTGCGTTGGGCCTTCTGTAGCTTTTGGCTCCAGTGAGAAGAAACCTTTATGGATGCTGAAGCTTAACTCTAACTCTACATTCTGAGTTTCCAAAATGCACAATTAAAAGTACAGTCAAAACAGTCAATCAAATCACACAACATCCATTTAAAGTAGAAAATTATACCAGGTGTGAAAAAAAACATATGACATCTTTCTGGAGGGAGTATGTTTAAACTGAAAAGGAGCTATATTTCTTTGTAGCTAGAGGGCAGGCGAAGTCTCCCAGTCTAGAATATAGGTTTTGCTTCCTGGCTTGAATTACGTTTACTGGGATGGTGATATGACATAAAGAAAAAAATCACAAGCCTTATTGACAATCCATATGTGGCCACGGCGCTGGCACAGATGCCCGGGACAGTGAGTCTTTGTGTCGGCCTAGAGAGGCACCCTGCCCATAGGCTTTCTGGCGGGACGGGGACACTGTATGGCTTTAAGTGTTCCCTGATCGAATGTGGGAAAAGCAGCAGCCAGCCAAGTTCTGAACAGAGTTTTTATTGTGCGGAGGCCAGGAGGTGAGGGGGAGGGAGAGGGACAGGGCTCCCACACAACTCTGCCCTGCTCTGCTTTCTGGTAGATGTACATTTAAAAGGCCAGGAAGGACACCTCTGGGGCAAAGGAAGATACCTATGAGACTTTACATAGTTCAAGTTTAGGATCTGCAGTAAATGTGACTGATATTTAATTGGTATTAATTAATTTACATGTATATTTACATTTAACTTCCTAGTATCCGCTAAATGCAACTGAAAAGCAAGCAAAATAATAGGTGTGACCATTTAGATCTCAATGGAGTCTTGTCTGCCATTAGCCCCTGCCCTGAACTAGAACTCTGAATGGCCTGGGTCTGTCTAGAGGAGGAGCGTGCAGGGGAAAGGGATCTATAGAGGTCAGGAATTGTAGGGCCACCAACATCATTTCAAATGAAAACCACAATAGGTTCTGCGTAATTGGACATTTCTCTTCCTCAAGAATAACATTAAAAAGCATTGAAAAACTCATCTGGAAAGTGAAGTCTATTTTTGGTTTCTTTGGAGTTGTTCTCCCAGAATCTTCTCTGCTATTCCCGGATCTTGTCAGCACTGCCCAAAGGACTGCCTGCACTGTCTGGTTCCTTCTCTTCTGAATCCACTTCAGCTGTGCTTCTGACCCCTCCCCTCCACCAACTCTGCCTGATCAAATCCCATGGGCTCTTCCCCTTCCCTTTACTCCTCACTTTTTGAGATGTACTTGACCCAGTAGACCATTTCCTTTTTGAGACATGCTCCGTCTCGCTTCCATGATGCTGAGTTGGCTTGGTTTCCCTTCCATTTCGCAGGCTGTTCTTCCTTGTTCTCTTCCTCTGCTTGAGCCCTAAATATTGTAGTGTCACAGACTCTTCACTTCCCTAGTCTCATGGCTTTACACATTACCTGCATGCTGATGGCTCCACATTCCTACCTTCAGCCTCAGCCTCTCCACTGAATTGCAGTTTCTGCTCAGCCTCCTTGGCATCATCAGTAAGTATCCTATCAGTGTCTCAGTCCTAACACAGAATTCCTGAGTAATCTCTGACCAAACCTGTTCCTGCTCAACTCTTCACTATCTCTGTAAATTATCTCACCATCCACCCTGGCATTTAAGCCCCAAACCTCTAGGTCATCTTCGTGTCTTCACTTTCCCTAACTCCTCTTCTCCCCTTTAACCCATTGACAAGTATGTCAGTTCCATCTCAATTCCCTTCTCTCCATCTCCTTTGCTATGATAATAGTCCACGCCCCCAACACATCTTGCCTGAACTCTCAAATAGCTTCCTAATCTTTCCACTTCCACATTTGTCCCCCTTCAATTAACTATTGAAACATTAAACAGGGTGACTTTTAAAAGCATAAATCAGATCATGTTACTTCAATGATCTAAAATTCTCCAGTGCTTCCTATGTGATCAGAATAAAGTCCCAACTCCTAATAATGGACACCAGGATCGCTTACCTTTCCCTTCCTCTTTCCTAACAGAACCTTGATTCTGTCCAGGTAGCCACTCTTCTCCGGGCAGCTGATATGCCTCAAGGGAAGGTGATCGAACCCCAGCTCCATGAGTAGGTATATTCCCTTCTTCTTCTGAAGTTCAAGGAACCCTGAATCATTTCACCCTAAGTCTATTTGCTGTCACAAATGATAAGATTTCATACTTTTTTTATAGCCAAGTAATATTCCACTGTCTATATGTACCACAGCTTTCTTATCCAGAGAAAGGCAAATACCATATGATTCCACTTATATGTGGAATTTAAAGAACAAAATAAATGAACAAACAAAGTTGAAACAGACTCATATATACAGAGAGAACTGGTGGTTGCCAGAGGGGAGGGGAGGCTGGGCACTGGGTGAAAGAGGTGAAGGGACTAAGAAGCACAAATTGGTAGTTACCAAGTAGTCACCGTGAAATAAGTAAAACATAGGAATATAGTCAATAATATTGTGATAACTATGTATGGTGTCAACTCGGTACTGGAAATATCGAGGGGAACACTATGAAAAGTTGTATACCCAAAATCAATCAATAATAATAATAATAATAATAATAATAAAAACACGTGGAAAGCCTATGACAATTCTTTAAAATTAGCAACAAATAAATGGTTGCTAATTTGCTTAGCTGGGCACAAAGGTGGTTAAAGCAGGCAGAATCTTTGAATGCAAATAGCCGGCGATCTAAAGAGCAGCTAACGTCTTTTCCCTATCCCACCATCACCACTATTTTCTTGCACTCAAAGACACAGATTTTTGGGCTTGTCTATGATTCCCCCTTTTCCTACCAACTGTCAGAACACATAATTGGCTGCTGCTTCACGGTAAGTGTTCCTTAGGCTCTGCCTTCGTCCTTTTCCCAACTAACGCTTCTCAAACAAGGGCCCTGTCTTCACCCAGGCCTTCCTCTGCCCTGAGCTAGGATCCCAGTCCATTCTCCTGCTGGATTAATCTTCCTAAATACCCTTTTCATTTGCCACATCCCCGCTATGGACCCAAATGGCACCTCTCGCTTGCTGGATTAAGTCCAAATTCTTCAGCCCAACATTCACATCGCTCCTCCAGAAGGTACTGCTTCATTACTCTGACTTCTTTCCCACAACGTGTTAGTGTAAACCCACGTGTTAGACAACACAGGGTACTTAGGATCCTCAGCCTGCATCCTCTGTTCTGTCTCCTTAATTTTTTTCTTTATCCTCTTCTGCTGAAAGTTCCCATCCTTTCTTCCCGAAGCAAACTATCCAACTCCCTGGAGAAAACCCCTCCTTCATAAAACCTTCCCCATCAGTGGCTCCATTCTGACAATTTTTGACATTTTACCCCTCCTGGAGCTGGGCACTGAAGTTCTCCATCAGTCATTTTTCTTGAAAGGATTGCTGGGGAGGAACATGGAATGCAGACTATTTGTATACAGTTGTTATCATTAGGCTGATCTCTCAAAACAGGAAAATGTGCCCCTGAGTATGTGCTGTGAATGTGTAGCCAAACAGCGTTAGAGGACCCAGAGACTTCCAAAAAAGTCCTTGAAGTCACACTGGAATGCGGACCACGTGTAATACTCATTTCCAATGATTAGGATCTATCCATAGCTTCCAGGAAATAATTCACATTGTTCTCTGCCTTGAGCACTTTCTTACAGTTAGATCGGCACAAATAGGTATGTTTTAGAAATATTAAAATGTATAGTCAAGTAGCTTTCTTTAATTAAAACCCAGTCAGTATATGTTTATTTAAAAATTTTTCTACTTCTATAGTGTAGTTTTAGCGGGTAATCTACTCTGTTCCAGCTTTACCACAAAATCTATTTATTGTTCATAACTGGTGGCATGTAGTATAAAGGTAAGCGGATGACAGGGCCATGCAGTGTAAAAATATCTCCTCTAAACCCATTTCTTGCTACTGAGAAATAGTGAGATGAGAAACAGGTTATACACAGTCATTTCAGTCAGCGCATCTTTAAGTGAGCACTGCCTACATGCCCACGCCTAGCTCTCTGCTAGGTTCTGTGCACTAAGGAAAAGCAGTTGAATACTTGGCTACTGGGATCCGAAGTCACAGTCTAGGCAGGAAGCAAACCTAACAGACCGGATGCCACCAGAGGCTCCTAAGAGCTAAAATGTTTAGAACTCATCGATGCATAAGGAGCTGGGGAAGTGGGCGGTGGACAGTCAGGAGTGACTTGATAATTTTAACGCAAGTGATAGGACTGCCACTGGTTTTTTGGCTTGTAGAAGGGAGGATGCAGATAAATGGGCAGTGAGGGAAACACCAGGGCCCAGGGCAATGATGGCAGGCAAGACTGGCTTAGAGGAGATGCCTAAGGGCAGCTCTGGCCGTGATGGGGGCTGTGTCCGGGAGGAGATGGTGGAAGAGTTGGACATTTAACGTGGAGCCAGATGGCCTCAAAGCACAGACTTGAAGCACTTGGCAGTGGGAGCCACGGAGGCTCTTGAGCTGGAGCATGGCGGGACAAAAGGGCTGTGTCAGGAAGCCGGGCTCTTCAGCTGCGTGCCTGAGGGGTTAGCAAATCCACGGGGCTCTTGCAGTGGCCCGGGAATGACCTCCGAGAACACTGAGCTCATACCCATTATTCTCTATGGTTCCTGCTTGTTCGAAGACCTTGACAAAATAAGGCTTTCGCCACATGACTTGACTTCGATGGGAAAGTTTCCTTTTGCATCATCCCGCCAAGTCTTCCAGGCCCGTGCCCCTCGCTCCCGCCCTGCCGTGGCTGGCGACCACCTCTTCAGAACCACCCTCACCTCACGACCATTCAGTGATAAGACACACAGGAGATCCTAACATTGCATCAGCTGGAACTTCACACCCAGCGGGGCCCCAAAATGAACACAAATGTTTGCTTTGAACAGTTTTAACTTGAGAAATAAAAATAACATAGTAAACATTTCTATGAGATGTTCCCCACCTTGCTGCCAAGTGGGCTGCGTCAGAGCCCCGCCCCCGCCCCCCCCCGCCCCCCCCTCCCCCCGCCCCTGCAGTTGGAGTTCCTTCCAGGCCACGTGCAGAGGGTCCAGAAAACCCCAGACGCTGTCACTGAACAGAATAACCTGGTTCTGATCTGAAAGACTGGGTCTGGACATGTGAGCGTAGGGCTGCGCTGATGGAAGAGCAAGCAGATGGCCCGCATCTGGCCACCTGGCAGCATTTACTCACTTCCTCTTGGCAGAAACCACGGACCAAAAAGCCTCTGGCAAAAGGTTAAAAATGAAAAAATAAAATATTTGATTGAAATTATAATATCTCAGGCTATCTTTACTGATACCTGAAAATTTATGAGGCACTTATGACGGCAGAATAAGGAACTGTTCCTAATGAACAACTGATGAACAAAATAGAGCCAGAGACATCGAAGCATCGAAAGACCGTCAAGCTTTAGAGGGAAAGCAGGGGAGGGGGGTAAGAGATCAACCAAAGGACTTGTATGCATGCACATGAGCATAACCAATGGACACAGACACTAGGGGGGTGAGGGCATGTGCTGGGGGTAGTGGTGGGGGTGGCTGGGGAAAGGTCAATGGGGAAAAAAGGAGACATATGTAATACTAAGTGTAATACTTTAAACAATAAAGAATTAAGAAAAAGAACTATTCCTACTTACTCATTAAATCGGTAAATAATGATTGATAACATACTACAACTGCTAAGTATCGAGCAGGACTGAAAGCCCTGAGGAAACATCGCTCAGAATCCCCAAGGCACAGCCGGATGCTCTCTGGCTACCCTGTCCCAAGAGGACCAATCTGGTTAAAAGTGCCCACAACAGTATCTGTCTGGTGACTTTTTAAAAGAAATCCAGTATGTTTAGTGAGCAAAGAGATGAGATTATGATGATGAAAAAACTACGAAATGAATTTGGAAGATAACCCGAATCTTAGTCAGTTAAAGCTTCACCTACAGAACCCAGTAACAGTTTCTGGGGAATAGGCAATGAATGCATTAACCCAAGTAGGTGATTTCAACCAGTGTGCTGCAAGAATTTTTACATTATGCAATACCTGACTATTGAGTCAGGGGCACTGACCTCTTTTCCCGTAGATTGTCAAATAAAAAAATGACAACAGCCAACATAACAATAGCCATCTGGTGTGAATGCCCTGTCTTGAACCATAAATATCTAGGTTATAGAATAGGGTTGCATCTTATTGGTCACATCTCATAAGAAGGTTGTGACTGATCGGTTAATTCTTGGTACCAGAAATCCTTGTATATAAGAATAGGCACCTGATTTTTTAAAAAGTCACTTTGGAACAAAAGGGTAGGTAATCTCTATTATTATTATTATTGCAAATCAATCAAAATTATACCTATTTTTTTTGTAAAATCAGCAAAAAATATAAAATTTTTTTGATGTGCTGCAGAATTTGAGTAGTTTATGTGTGCCATGAGATGAAAAAGATTGAAAATTGCTGACCTAAGTAAATGTCAGAAATGACAGCATTATGTATCAATGCATGTTACTAACAATGAAAGGTTCGTGTTTACTTGGTGGGCTACTTATACCTCCTTTACTCATTTCTCAGTTAACAGCTGCACCTCAGTGTGTGTGCACAAAAATATTCTTATTTTCTTGTTAGCCTTCTTTTGCTGTGCAGTTTAAAAACCTTAAGAACATATTCTTACAAACTTCCCAGGTGCAGATTTCATGTGAAGCAGGTATGAATTTTCTGCAAAGGCATCATTCGGGCTGCAGAAAATGCCCCATAATTGCACTTCTCTAAAATTGATTTTCGTCTGAGGTTGAGCCTCCCACCCCAAGTTGGTGGGGTATTCAATTTCAGCTGTTTCTGTAGGAAATAGAGCTATTTCCTTTCTTTGGGTTGTGGGAGGGTCTTTGGAGTTCTTACACAGAGATAAACATCTACCCTGGACAAAATATCCATTGTCTTTCTTCTCCTTAAGTCCCAACTGTCCTTAACTCCAAAGATGCTCACCTCCCTCCCCAATATCTATAAACAAACTGAGGGAGAGAAGTCCAGTCCTAGACCTGCCAATCCCCTGGAGCCAAGGGGATAAGCTACTTGGCTCCCTTTGGGAAGAAAACACAAGTGAACGCAACAATCAATGCTCCAGCGACTCTGAGATGTTAAGTGGCTCGTGTTCACCTCCCATTCCTACCAAATGACTCAGAAGTGTTGAAAGACAGCATTTCTTAGTCATCATTTCCTTAGAACTGTGACCTAGAATGGAGTAGCAATTTGTATTCCGTGCAAAAGAACATTCTCTATAGAGCTGGCTCCTCCAAGCAGTATGGTCTGTTGGCCAGCGGCTTTAGCATCTCTGGGGGCTTTCGAAATGCAGATGCTCAGGCCCCACCCCAGGCCATCAGAAGAAGAGCCACCTGCGCCCAGGGGGTTTACATACACCTTTCAGTTTGAGAAGCACTTCTCCGGGTGGCTTTTCCTCTCTTTTTTCCTTTCCCACTTTTAAAAAACCCGGCATAATGATCCTTGCATTTCTCATGGACCCAGAAAAATACCTTCCAAATGAGTAATGAAAACTAAGCTTTTAAACGGGGGTTCTCTCTGTTCTGCAAACCTTGGATGAAAGCTGTCACAACATCTGGGATGTGGTAACCAAGAGACGTCCCCAGTGGGAAACGAGTTCACATTTTTCTTCTGGAGGGAACAGGGCACAGTCACACTCTGGTCCTACGTTTATGCTGCTAATTTCTAAATTGTGCATGGAGGGACTTCTGAGCCCGGATCACGGAGTTGTAATTTGAGGAATGAAAGGCCAGCATTTGGTCCAGCTCCCAAACACAGCTTACTGACTGCTTACAACAGACAGCAAAAGTCCTCTGAGCCAGGGTACAAGTACTTTTCAAAAGTCATTAGACTTGCGAAAATTCTATTTGGCCTATAAAATTTGCACTTGGCTGAACCATTTACACTCTGCAATGCCAATTTATTTTCCAACCAAATATCCCCAATGTCCCTAACTTTAATAAGCCAAGAATCAGGAATATTTGCTGGTTATAAATCCCCAGTTTTCCCCCACTTCCATCTCCAGGGGAGACTATTAGAGAAGAAAGACAGATTCAGTTAACTGTTTGAAAAGTCTTTTCCACGTTTTGGCATTTAGGTACATCATTCACTCATGCATTCACTCATTTCCATTCTCCCTCCCCCCAATTTCAAGTAGCTGTTTTTAAGGCAATTTTATGTCTTCAAGATAATGTTAAAATCAGAGACCTAAAATAATTTACAAGTGATATTTCCTGTTTTTGAAATGATGCTCTACAAATTCCATAGCTTTCCACATTGGTGCCTGGTACACAGTGTTACCAAGAAAGACTTGGTTTGTTCATTTCTTTTTAAAAAAATATATTTTTATTGATTTCAGAGAGGAAGGGAGAGGGAGAGATAGAAACATCAATGACGAGAAAGAATCATCGCTCGGCTGCCTCCTGCACGCCCCCCACTGGGGACAGAGCCCACAACTTGTGCATATGCCCTGACCAGGAATCAAACTGTGATCTTTTGGTTCATAGGTTGATGCTCAACCACTGAGCCACACAGTTTGTTTATTTCTTAAAAACAATTATCAAGTGGCTATTATGAGTTTAATCAGTTATCAAACACAGATTAAACAATAGAAGAGGTAAGGATTCTATTGAAGGATTCTAATAGAAGAGGTGAGCAGTAAAAGTATAAGGTAAATCCCCAAGCTCAAGTCGATTACAGCTCCACTGCAGAAGCCAGATAGGAACCCACACACAGTGAAGCAGCAGGAGTGCTGAGTCAGCATTAACACAGCACGACTAGCCGGCCTGGGAGACCCACATGGATAAATCAGGACTTGAAGTGGAACCTGGAGGATGGCTAGGTAAGCATCAGAGTGAGATGACTGCAGGGTCACAGTCATAGATAATAGTATACACTTATTTTGACGTTGATACAGCTCTACCTGAAAGAACTAGAAAAGGCAATAACTTCTCATTAGGAAGAGCAATTTGGAAGTGATTCCCTGCATTTTTGAGTAAATGAGGCTTGGTTTGAAGAAGTTCTAGATCCCAATCCCACATCGATGCTGGGTAGATGGAGGCTTTCTGACCGGGCACCTTTACAGACGACACTGTTTGTGAGGCTCAAACCCTGGAGTCAAAGGGAAACCACCCCCGGAAGGTGCAGACCTCAATCTTAGAGCAAGTGTAGTTCTAATTTGATCCAGGAAGGACAAACAGCTTCCTAAATCTTCATTCAATCAAATGGCTTGAGCTGACATTCCTTTGCACAGCCAAAAGTTTCAAAATACTTTTAAAAACCTAAAAAAAAATAAACCACCACCACCAGTAAGTTAATACCAGCAAACTATTTGAGCAAAAATGTCACCACCTCAGAGATGTCCTGGTTCAGAAACCAGACCCCGGCAGTGAGCAAATGCAGTCCTCAGTCTGGTCCTCCCATTCCCCATCACCCTTCCCATCAGCTAAACTGCCCGACTCGCCACCTGCCCTGCACGAGGTTAAAGCCATGGCACTCCACACTCTTGGCCTCTAGCCAAGGGACTTTTGTTGTTGTTGTTGTTTGCATTTCCCAAAATCAAAACGCTAGAAAAGAGTTTTATCTTTATCTAGGGGGCTGTGTCTTGTAAAGGAATCAAAGAACAGTTGTAAATGTTCCAATATGAATCTTCCATGTGTGGCAATTCACTTAATGTGAAAATTGTTAAAGCTACAACAAAAGTAAATGGCTTTCCCAACAGACTTACTGGCAGAACATTTATGAGAAATATTATGCTTGTAACTTTAGGTCATTTCCCCAAAGTGAAATGCCCCTTTTTTGAGTTTCTGTAAATTGCTAACATGATGGAAGAGCCATCCTGATGCCTTCAGAGCTTTCTTTTAAGGGGATTTCTAGACATTTGTTCATTGTCGAGGCAGAAGAGCTAACTCTGTATGTACGTGTTCCATATTTCCTTTTTGGAAAATAAATACTTAAATACTTAAATTGGATGATTTTCTGTCAGTCCACTGTTTCTCCGGCAGATAAGCTATTAATGTTGATTTATTTCTGGTCCCAAATGGAACTATTTGGGCTACAAAAACCAGTACAGAAGTTGAGTAAGTACCAATCACTTTTGTTCTTTTAAAATAACGCGCATGGCCTCTCCAGCTGTGGACTGAGGCTGGCCGGCATGCATCTTTTCAAGTTTTCCACCATAAGCAACTTTGGAGGTAGGAAGACTAGATATGATGGCATTGCATTTAGTATGAGAAATATTCCCGTACTGGAGTTTCAAGGCACTACAATGTGAAAAGCATAGCTCTGCCTTCTTGAGAAATCTGCCTGTATAGTAAGAGTTGCCTGCTGCAGAAGAAAATGACATCATTAAAATAGTCCTTGTCCTGGTGAAAGGTCCATATTAAATCAAAATAGTTCTCCAAAATAAACTAATAAACTTTGAAATGAAGAATTGCGATGTCAGCCTGTTATAACAGAGGCACATTATGTTCCTTCTCTTGCTTGTGTTCCTTATTTCTGAGAAGATAGGCAGAGAAAACGATTTTTAAAACCACAACAACTGTTAAAACTCCATATCTGCATTGCTAGGGACCGGTCTATGAGTCAGAAGGCTACTCATCTGAAAGGCGAGGTTGCATTTGAACACACGTGGTATCGATAAATTAAGATGACCCGTCCCTTCTCTCTCTCCCTCTTTTCCTTCCTCCCTGTGGTTTCTTTCTTCTTCACAGGGGTCAGACCTATGTTATCTCTGACAGATCTCCTTGGTTCCTTCGCCATTCCTCCTCACAGGCATTTCCTCTAATATACGTCCTGCACGTCTAATCTCCCAGTAAATCTCTTACCAGGTCTGCATCTCAGAACACCCAGGCTGCCGTAGCAGCCGAACCCTGCATCCCCAGAACCACAGCAGCTTGAGAGAAATCAATGCTTCCCACTGGCCAGCCCCAGCGAGCTGCTGGAGACCCGGTGCTGTACCGTGAGCGTGCGAGCCACTCGCCCTTGTTTCTTCTCCTAGGACTGAAGTGCACCGCTGACTAAAGAGGCTGGCACGCTTGGAAATAACAAGAGTCTCAAGGACTTCAAGGGGCTCAGGCTCAGGTCAGAGTCACTGCCGATGGGGTGCCTGCCAAGGAGGACCCGTGGCTTGAGGAGCAAGGCTGAGCTCAGCATCTCCTACTTCTCATTTTCCCCTCACACATGCTCCCCTCACATTTCCTCTCGTGATTTCTGGCTGGTCTCTTCCTTTAGAAATTTCCTTTCCCTTCTTTGATACATGAATAAAAAAGAAGAGTAACTTATCACACGCATAGAATTCCCCTTCCTGCCATTCAAGGGCTTCCTGGGAGCCTTCGCTGACGAGGGTCCCTCAAGCCTCCTGACTTACTATTTCAAGCCTTATTTGCATCTCAGTGACAGCCACTCAGGCCACTTCTCTTCCAAGGATGTGCTTTGTCACTAGACCATTATGTCCCCTTCTTGAGCACTGAGCCAAATGACAGGGAGCACAGATGTCGAGGGCTGGTTTTGAATGATACAAAAGGAGGGTGAGATTTCCATTGGTATCTGAGAAAGATCAATCCCGAGAAAGCAAAAGCACGTTCACAGTAGAGTGGAAAGGAATCCGGCCAATTCTGTGCCCTTCTACCTTGCTGATTCATTGCCTTCTTTGAGCCTGTGATCTACAACCTGTTGAGTCTATGGAGTCAATCAGGACACTGTGTTCTTTCCCTCAGGCTTTTCTAAGAAGTTCCTGTGGGCGGACACCATTGGGCGGCTACCCAACAGCCAGCAAAGTGCCCCACCCATGGCTATACCAGGATTTGGCTAACCCAGTCAAGGTATCCCATTCACCTTTAGTCTGACGCTCTCCTTTCCAAAATCCTTTGCAACTGGAGGTGGCAGGTGGCAGAGTTCTGACTAAAGGGACCTAAGTGGAAGTTGGCTGAGGACTTCTGGAAAACCTTTAGGTGCCTTAACAAAATGGACAGGTGTAAGAGAGGAGCTTGCAGACACCACTCCCTCTTTATCTTCATGCCTTGAACATGAATGTGAGGGCTGGGTTTTTAGCTGCCGTTTGGCCAGTATGTAATGACAGTCATAAAGCCAAAAGGCCGACACACTAAGGATGGAGCAGAATTCCAGGGACAGCCTGAGATCTCGATGACATCCTTAAGCTGCCTCACCAAACCTGAGACCACTTACTTGTACATTTAAGTGAGCAGTAAATGCCCATATGCCTTCAGCTACTGTTAATGGGGTGTTTGGTCACTTGCACCACAAATAATTTAAAGGCCCCCCTCTCTGCCTCTCTCTATGATGCACTACATCAGGCCTCTCTCCCACTGCTCAGGGTCCCACCTGGGATCTGGAACCCCACCTGGGATCTAGAACCCCGCCCGGGATCTAGAACACTATTTCTGCCTCTTGCCTTTGTGGCATGGGGGCAGTAAAGGCTCTCAGGTATTTCTAGCTCTGGTCCTTCACCACCCTTGGTTGTTATTGTTGCTGTTTTTACCTCTATGGACCCTTTGGTAGTGAGAGGCATCACCACATGCTCTCCAGTTAAATTCTTTGCATATGCCATCTCTTTTCTCCTCCTGGTCCTAGACCTAAAAAATGGAGTTCTACACACACTGAGTTTTATGTTTTGATGCCACAATACTGATTGAGAGCTTTCTAAAATAAGCAACTTAAAAGCTGCCAGAAAAAGTAGGGTACGATGAGGTCTAGCCATGTAGATTTTAATGGAAACAAACACTTTACTTTCTATACTGGTTCATAGGAGTGAAGATAGAATTTGAGTGTCAGCATCAGACATAAGGAAAAAATGCAGACTATGTAGTACCAGGCCCCATTTCTTCATAATCTGCATTCTTTCCATAGTGTTATAGCTTATCAGTGAAATATATCTTTTTGGTTAGTTTAACTCGAGGGGTCAAAAAATGAGGACTGAATGTTTTGTACTTACAGTGCTATGTTATTAACCAGTGGCTTTCAATCTTCTTTGACAACAACCCACAAACACAAATATATTTTACATCTGACCTTTAAGTAGCTCACTTATGTCTCTGTGAGTCACTAAATGCCTACAATTACTATGAATGGCACAATCTTCCATGCTGAAGAGTACAATATATGTCCTCCTCTTCTGTTTTATTCTATTTTAATTAAAAAACACTGGCTGAGTCTTACTAAATAAATTTCATGGCAGTCTGATGATTGCTGCTTAGAGCATAAAAAACGTTGCTGAATACACTTAACTTTTTAGTGAAAAGACCCTAAATCCATGACCTAAAGCTGTAGTTTAGTGGATAACAAGAATACTAACAAAAATCTGTACTGTTTAATAGTTTACAAAGAACCTTCATAGTTATCAGTATAATTCAATAGCCACGATAACCAGTAAGATAGATAAGGCTCTCATTTGCATTCCTAGGTAAGAAAACCAGGGCTCCCAGAGAGTAAACAATTTGCTCATGTTCACCTGCCAAGCAATGCAGAGATTTCCATCTTCTGACCCTGAACTGCTAACTCTTTCAACTCTTCTGGGTTACCAGTGTAGTTAGAATCACCCCAATTGTAACCGAGAAAGTCAAATAACCTTAATTGTAAAACAATAAAAACACTTGCTTCTTTTACTGTGCCAGAGAATCCTGAAAGTAGATGGAGGTGTTGGATGTCTTTAAAACTCGGAATTCTTAGGAGAAAGTTAGTAGTAAGTTCCTATCAACATCAAAGCTCTGCTACTCCCACCCCTGTGCATGCTCTGAGCCTCTATTATCGTTATTCTACTGAAATAAGTTGCTTCCTTTTGTCTCTGAATCCAACCCTTCTGTGATATTTTAGATTCCTTCTCTTCCGTGCAGTCTCTCTGACCAACTCTTATCTACCCCGTCCCCTTTCAGTTCTCTGGGTTCCACCGTCATTCACACCCTACCACAACATTTGGCAACTGATTATGGTACCTTGTTATTTTGCTTGTATTTTATAGTCAGTCTTTTCTCCTGACTAGACTGGAAGCTCTCTCAGAGTAAGGGTAGCAAAGCCTCGTGTGGTTGAGTCTTTCTCAGCTCTGAACACTGTATGGACCACCCAGTTGGTGTGCTTAAGAAATTGGGTAACAGTTAATAAATGCCAGACTATTTTTAGACTTTTTGTTACCTTCCCTTTTTCTTTTTATAGTTTTCAAATTTTCAAACCAAAACCAGAAGATTTTTAAGCTATAAATCCTATTAAAAACAACCCCTGACTCACAATAAGTTTTCATTAAACGTTTTGAGGCGAATAAAAAGCTGAATGAGAGATAGGAAAGATAAGAACCCCCACAACTAAAATAGTAGCAGATTCTTTAGTACTTGACATCTGAGGGCAATCACTTTATGTATTTTTAATATAAGACAAAGTTATAATAAATCAGATTAGATTTTAGCAATTAATGACATTAATCCTGTCCAGATGAGAGAAGACAGGGGAGTAGTAGGAAAATTCCATTTGCATTAATGCTTTAATGAGATTTGGGAAAGTAACAGACCTGTGATATGTTCGGGACTGTGATTTCTTATTTGGGACAATTGCTTTAGAACCACTTAGAAAAAATATCTATTACTAGGTCAAGGTCCCTAAAATCCTTTTTGCAGTGAAGTGATATTCTTTTCAAATGCCTGGGACAACAGTCCTCACAAATAGATTAAAATGAAATACGTAATTAAGAGTAAAGAGTTGTCCCAGCAATTACACAAACCAGTTGAAGACCTCTGACTATCTATCCACTGTGTGGTAAATACAGTGAGTTATAGATATGGGGAAGAAGAAAGGGAAACATCAAAAGAAAGAAGATTTCTGGTTCATCTCAAAAAGCATCCAAATTCTCAATCCAGATATACAGAAATATGTTCCTTAAAGATAACAAAGAAAATTCTAGAACTATAGGCAGAAGGTGGGTCTGCTAAATTCAAGATGCAAGAATCAAGAGCTCTGGGGGCTCAACTTAGTGCATCAAATTGCCTTTAAAATGGTGGTGGAGCCCCAGCCATTTGGCTCAATGGATAGAACGTTGGCTTGCAGACTGAAGAGTCCCAGGTTCGATTCCGGTCAAGGGCACGTACCTTAGTTGCGGGCACATCCCCAGTAGGAGGTGTGCAGGAGGCAGCTGATCGATGTTTCTCTCTCATTGATGTTTCTAACTCTCTATCCCTCTCCCTTCCTCTCTGTAAAAAGTCAATAAAATATATTTAATAAACAAAACAAAACAAAAAAGCACTAATGGACAGTGGACAGTTACTTAAATGATGAAAGCTTAACTCTATTCACTAAAGGTATATGGCTTTTCTAATTTACCTTTTGGGAAGGAGTAGAATAACTTTAAATATGAAGACTACTGTTTACAGGGAGCAAACATTCCCTTTAAGAACAAGTTAGGTCACAAGGCCTGGGTGTTGAAATAGGCAAGAGAAAGCCTCAAGCAGTCACCAGCGGCCTGTGTGCTGACTTGGGAAATTTTACCCATAATCCCCAGGTAATGGAGTGGTGCCCAAGGGTGTTTTAGGAATTCTTTCCAACACATAAACCTGATTCTTTCAGTGCCTTGCCTATTCTAAGGTCTTTCTGTTACTGGAAGGAAAAAAACTCGGATCTCCTTAACATGGCATGAAAACGTCCCTGGCATCCTCTTCCACTATGATCTCTAATGGCCCTGTGGGCTAGGGAGCACTACGGGGCCTCTTATAAGAGCACGAATCCCAATTATGAGGCTCCACCCTCAGGACCTAATCACCTCCCGAGGCCCACCGCCTAATACCATTGCCTTGGGGACTGGGATTTCAACATACACATTTTGGGGGGCACGCACATTCAGACTATAGGAACCAACCACCCAGGTACCCAAGGAGTCACCTGGACAACAGTGAAACACCCAATGCTCTTTCATACTCCTCCCTTTGTCTACCTTGCTTCCTCTGCCAGGAATCCCCATTCGTTCATCTCTTCCCTCCCACTTCAGTGATCAGTCTTCTCTAGTCATCATCATTATTTTTAAAATTCTTTTTATTGATTTCAGAGAAGAAGGGAGAGGGATATATATATATATATATATATATATAATCAATGATGAGGAGAGAATTACTGATCGTCTGCCTCCTGCATGCCTCATACTGGGGATCAAGCCTGCAACCCAGGCATGTGCCCTGACTAGCATGTGCTCAACCACTGAGTCACACCGGCTGGGCACATCACCATCAAAGACCCAATTCAAGGACTCCTTCCTTTCTCCACTCTTCTTTGATGCATTGCAGAGCTATACTGATTTCTCCTTCATTTGTGCACATTGCCTGTCATACACTTGAATCCCTCCAAGAAAAATGTCATCCAGGCTGTTTCGAATTTCTTGGTGGGTCCTCAGTGAATGTACCCCTGGGTTTCCCACTTAGTACTGGGCATAGCAGGGGGACAGCTGGTGATCTTCTCAATGTCTCCTAATGACGTCACTCTGCGGCTCTCAGGGCCTTCCAGACCCCTGGCAAACCTCATGGATTTCCACTATCCAGTACCTGCAGATGAAACTGACTGTCAACCAGGGACACCAGGGCCTGGAGCTCTGTAGGCCATTCATTCTTCCTCCCAATGACAGCTTCCTGGCCACTGGGAGAGACGTGGGAAGGACTGCAGGCCCTCGTTAGACTTCCCCCAGCCCGAGCACTGGAACCACGGATGCCAGTGCTGGCACCGTTCTCAGCAGGACAAAGCACTTCCTTCCAGGTTGTTCTGACCCAGTGATATGCTGGAGGCAGCTCTCACCAGCTCAGGGGAGTGAGCTGATTGGCAAATTTTCAGGAATTTTTGAGCTGTTTATTAAACACAGTCACTATTAAAAATGAAATATCAACTTAAAGTGAAACAAATTATATTGCAAATAATTGTGATAAATCCTTAAAACCTATCTCTTCATAATTATTTTACTACCCTTGTGTATGATCTTGAAGAGAACTGCGTCTGTTGTATCTGCAGGGTGGAAATGCTGTGCAAGGGTGGACTGCTGTGTCTGTCGGCTCAGTCATGCTGGTAGCTGGAAATGAGCCATGTGGGAGTATGTATAGCACAGATAGCAGCAAATACTACAGATCACTCCTTCCCCTCCCGCCAACCCCACCACCCAAGAGCAGCTGGGGAACACTTACCAGCACACCACAAACAGCCCTCACCGATCTACCTTGAGTGACATAACCTGCACCCTGGAGGGGTCACCCAGCCATTTCTAACCCCCCTCCACTGTGCCCCACGGCACTGACCAGCCTCACAGGTCTTGCAGGTTGAAGTGGAACAGGCTACTAGCAGAGTGGCCCCATTACCATGCTTAGAAGCCACCCTTTCAATTAGGCGGGTGAGAGAAGAATGAAGGACTCATTGGCTCAAGACTGACCTCCCTGTCAGCTGGCCTCTACAGACAGGAAATGGCTGCCTGCAAAGCTGTGTGTAAGAGCTCTAACCCAATGCTTAAGGGAACCAACTCCATTCAACCGGAAGGCTTGGAGCTCAGGTGCTCGATCCTGTCAGGAGGGAGGCTGGTGCTACCTGCAACCACAAACACTAAGCTGGCAGCATCAGGCTGGAGCCAAGGTTCCCACACATATTTCTATTGTATCTTGGCTCCTGATCACACCTGGGAGGAGCCGATGCTTCCGTAGTCAGGTGACTTAAAAATGCCACAGTCCAAGGGCCCACACCCTGCAAGACCACTGTGTGCTGCCCAGGAGGTTAAAAGGCAGAGCAGGGGCTGTGTGTCTGTCTCTGTAGCTGTCTCCGTGGGCTTCCCCGATGACCACTGCTCCAGCCTTTCTGCTGGGAACGCTGCGTGTCTTTGTCTAGAAGACCCTCTGAAAGTAACCTATCTGGACTTCACTTATCTCTTTATTTACCGAGCTGTCCACCTTCTTTTTCCTTGGAGGTAGGGGCCCATTTGATTCATTTAACACAACATCTATGAAGCACCTACTATGTGCTACCACTGTGGCAGACTCTGTATACAGCAATGAATAAAGCAGACCTGGTGAAGTAAATACACAGTGAATTAAATTAAACTCGAACCAGCTACAAAAGCTGGCTGCAATTCACTGAGTCTTCACACCCTCAACTGCTTCTTCCATACTTTAGCTATGCCTTTCCATGCCCATATATACTCCATCAGCGTCTTCTCCTGATTGGCCTCACAGTCTTTAACTCTCTACCTTCTCGTCTATTATAGAAACTGAAGTGAGAATCCTTCCAGGCCAGGAAACTGCAGTCCCCTTCTCCACAACTCTTCTGCTCGGCGGCCTCTTCAATCCAATAAAAACACAAGGAGGCAATCAGATCGTACAAGAGTCGGGCCGGCTCCTTACTGCCCTCAGGGCATCACTCACTCACTCCACAGCTGCATCTCTGTCCTCGCCAATCTCTCACAGAAAACACCCGTCTCCAACCACCCACTTCCTTTCCTCCTAATCTCCACTTAAGATCCATTTCATTCATGAAACCTTAGCCAGCTAAGCCTACTTGGTCTGCACAGTCCAGGTCCTCTAACGAGCTCTCCAAGCTGGATCACAGTTCTTTCTTTCTCATTTACTCATTCATGCCCACTGGAGATTCAATAGACAATAAAACATATTCAGAAACGTACACAACAAAACAGATTAAAAAAATAAATCGGAGCAAAAGAAAACCAAGATCCAAGGACTAAGATAATTCCAGGGAAAACCTCATGTAGAAATAATGCCATTGGGCCCTGCATAGTAAATAAATAAAAGTCGGATTTTCAGCTCTTGTCTTCCTGGAGGCTGAAGCAGACCAGAAAGGACAGGTACAAGATTTACAGTGGCCCTAAGACAACATCATACCAGGTTCTGAGGAGAAGCAGAGCTTTGACGATAGCATTGGGCATTTCTCCCACGGATCATTATAAAAGGGAACAGTGCATCCACATCACTGCCACGATTCTGGTGAAACATTTCACAGGGCTGCTTCTCATGGAATGAAAATCACTGAAGCAGTGCTCCAGGGTGGGTGCTAAGAGAGGAGATAGAACCAAGTGGCTGATGACTGTATTCTGGCTTCTAAGAATCTAGACTTTTAGGATTCTTGCAGGAAGCACTGTTAAACCAGAATTATTAGTATTTCTTTTGGGCCTTAGATGGTAAATTTCTAGATGTTAGGGAATATGTTATGGGTATGCTGTACGTTGGTTGGTCCACAAGTCAAAACTATTATTATAGCCAGGCTGGTGTGGCTCAGTGGTTGAGTGTTGACCCATGCACCAAGAGGTCGCCGGTTCGATTCCTGGTCAGGGCACATGCCTGGGTTGCAGGCTCCATCCCCAGTAGGGGGTGTGCAGGAGTCAGCCTATTGATGTTTCTCCCTTTCTCTCCCTCACCCTTTCAAAGCCTTGAGAATGGTTATGAGCCTACTCAATTCGAAAGAGGAAGTGGGGTTTGGAAGTGGGGTTTTATTTTCACTTACTTTAATGAATTTTGGCAAAGGTCTGAAGATAAATGTCTCCTAAGACAAACTGACTGAATGCTATAACTTTAAAAGGAACATCTGGGGAGCTGGATGAGGAATTTCCCCAGAGCATGGCCTGAGGGGCTGAGGGAAGACTCCCTTGGCCTCCAAAATGTCCATACCAGCTGACACAGAACAGAAATTGTGCTGTTAGAAATGTATTCACTTGGATGAATCCAGTTTCCCAATGAAAATGAACATACCCTTGAGAGAATTATCCCAGTCACAGAATGATCACAGAATAGTACCCAGCTACTGACACCTCTGCATAAATTACTTCATCTGATTCTTTCCATGGTCATGGGTATCTGAAACCATCCACTTCCAGTTAAGGGAATTCCCCCCAAGTAGAAAATGCGGATGATCTCTCTCGGAGGGGGGGGAGGGGGTGCGGGGCCTCACTTTAGATTCCAGGCCCAGGTGTTACATTCCAGCGAGTGGCCTTCGGAAATACTAGTATCCTCAGCAGGGCAACCGCTTTCCTGGCCTCCTTAGCAGGTCACTGTACCAGTGTAAGTCTAGGATCCAAGCAGGCAAGGGAGACTGAAGTAACAGCGTCTCGCACTTCCTCCCTGCCCACTGCTCAGCACCTTGCATACAGGTGGGCTCTGGAGCTATATCTACATATACCTATCTACCTGTTCACCAAAGCCGTTGAATGTGCTTGTTTGTTTATGCAAGCACAGTTACTTTGATATCAATATTCACATCTAAGAGCTTCTAAGAGACAGCTTCCCTCGGCTTAACCCCTACATCCTAAGGAAAACATAGCAAAACCAAAACTATACTGGCTCATTAAATATGCACTTATTAACTGCCTGCTTTACACAACACACTTTGCTAGGTGCTAAGTAGACTTAGAGATTTAGTACTTATCACGAGGCATCTACATCTAAGAAAAGGATAGCATGGAGTCACACAGCTGGAAATCTAAGTCCAACATTGATTTCTAGAAATGCTTACGCAGTATCCATTGCTTTGTAACAATATATAATGCTTGCATAATGAACTGGCATCTTCACAAGAACGATGTCCCCATCACTCCTTGCTTCTCAATGACAAACTGATAACAAAACTTCGAGGGCAGAAACCAGGTTTTCCACTTGGAAACTGGTTGGCCTTCATGGAGAATCTCAGAACTCATTTCCTTTTGTCAACTAAGGTATCTGTCTGTATCAACTCATCCACCTGGCGTTACTTCATAATTTCGGTTAACAGATGTTTCCCGAAGTTTGAGAATTCTATACGTAAGGATGTCAGAGGTATCTTCAGTTCAAATGGAGGCTGGTTTAACAACCTGAAATAAAGTGGCAGCTAAAAACCCCCCCTTTTTTATTTTCACCGATTTCAATGAATTTTGGCAAAGGTGTGAAGATAAATGTCTCCTAAGACAAAATGATTGAATGCTATAACTTTACAAGGAACATCTGGGGAGCTGGATGAGGAATTCCCCCAGGGTATGACCTGAGGGACTGGGGGAAGACTCCATGGGCCCCCAAAATGTCCATACCAGCGGACACGGAACAGAAATTGTGCTGTTAGAAATGTATTCACCTGGATGAATCATGGTTTCCATTGAAAATGAACATACCCTTGAGAGAATTATCCCAGTCACAGAATGATCACAGAATAGTACCCAGCTACTGACACCTCGGCATAAATTACTTCATCTGATTCTTTCCATGCCATGGGTGGGGCACAGGCACACAGGTGCCAAGGTGGAAAGAAAGGCCCGGGTCTGGAGGTCTCCTGGGAGGGCAGGCGTGGCTGGGGATGGCAGTGGAGGCCTGGTAGTGAGGATGCGGAGGGCGCTGAAGCAGGCAGCGTCGGGGGGCAGAATCTCAGAGAGAGAGGTGTGGAGACCTCCGATGCTGAAACAACCCTGCCAACCCAAGTGCTTCTTAGACGGCACCCCCAAAGTTCAGTGCCACAGTCCTGACAGGTTTCCGCCACTGGGGAGGGGTGCGGAGGGGGGAACCGGACCCGGTACTGAGAAACGATCACAGGGTGCACCAGTCCTCACTCGTCTTCTCTCCATTAGCCTGAGCTGGAAGAGCATCTGCCTTTAAGGAAAGTGAAGCAGTTGGGAAAGCAAAGATCCTATGCACGCACTGCTTCTGAGAGACCAGCCTGGGGGTGACAGGACAAGACCCACCTGAAAGCCGGCTGCCTCAAATGGGTCTTAAGTCCACACGTGAGCCCAGCTCCGCCTGCCCTTTGACCTGTGTGGAAAGCACCCACGCCTTCCTAGGCCTTCCAAGTTCTGTTGCAGCCTGCATAGCTCCCACGGATACCCGACCATGTGACAGCAGCTTCCGCCTGCCAAGCCCCTTCCCCTGCAGGCCTCCCCATGTCCCCCTAAATCAGGCTGGAGGCACCCCTTCCACTCCAGGCTGCCCTGTGTCCCCCTAAATCAGGCTGGAGGCACCCCTTCCATTCCAGGCTGCCCTGTGTCCCCCTAAATCAGGCTGGAGGCACCCCTTCCACTCCAGGCTGCCCTGTGTCCCCCTAAATCAGGCTGGAGGCACCCCTTCCACTCCAGGCTGCCCTGTGTCCCCCTAAATCAGGCTGGAGGCACCCCTTCCATTCCAGGCTGCCCTGTGTCCCCCTAAATCAGGCTGGAGGCACCCCTTCCCCTGCAGCTGCCCTGTGTCCCCCTAAATCAGGCTGGAAGCTGCAGGGATGGTAGGCGCAGCTCAGTGCTTCTCATTCTTGGCCTGATGTGGGAGGGTCCCCCAGAGTGGCCTTTCCAGACCGTGAGCGGGTGGCCAACGGGGAGCCTTCTTCCTCCAGGACTGACTGTGCTGAACTGAAACACAAGTTGCTGGGCTTACATCCACAGCAGCCCCTGCGACACACACAAAGCTGCGCGGAGGGGGCCCACAGGGAGGGCAGGAGTCACCCAGCCGCCCGGTCATGGCTTCCTCGCTTCTAGGCACCCACACCGTTTCTGATCTCGGCCGTCCATCCGAAGCCACCACTGGCCTGGCAGTGAGCAGCTCTTCTGTGTGTCACACTGCTTCCTCCTCCAGACCCTTTCCTGTCCATGCTGGGGGCCCTTTCCCACAGCGGAGTGTAAGGAGCGAAAACCCAGGAATCACGGGTTGTGATGTTCTGGAGTGGGTGTGCAACCTGAACCCGTGGCCAAAGCGGAGTTTTCGGGCGACAGGAGCCCTCGGATGTTAGACAGATCTGGGTTCCCATCTCCCCATCGCGCTTCTGTCAGGCTGCCAAGGCGGCAGTCCCCCACGAAAAGTCCCCAAAGTCACGCAGCAAAGGAAGGAAGCAAAGAAAACGCATCATTTTCAGCAGCTCGGTGGCCAACACTGGTCTTACAACTTCCCCCACAGAAACGCTCCTCCCTCCTCTCTCATTTTCACCTCAAGCCTCTTTAAATGGCCACAGATCGGCTCTTCCGGGGTCTTCTTACTGCATTCAACATCACGTGTCAATGTAGGAGTGGTCTGCGCTATCCCTTTGGCCAAGTGTTGGGTTGTGTGTTCAGAACAGAAAAGCAGATGGACGGGCCCAGCTGTGACTGAGGGTGAAGGGCTCTTGCCTCTCACTTAGTCTCAGCTCACTTTGTGTTTCCTTCACTTTTTTCAGTGAAAATAGGATGGTGCCAGGCATGCAACGTGCTCCCAAAACATTTATCAGCTGACGGACGGAGTAATTGGTTAATGCTGCCTTTCTCCTCCCCGACTTCTGGTGGTGTCCTGCTGACTCCCAGGGCCCCAGGGCCTCCAGCCTGCCCTCCTGGCCCTGAATGTCTCCCCCTCCTGAGCCCACCCCACCTGAACTTGATGTGGGGTTTACCTGGTCTTGCCAAGTAATAGTGACAAAGCTCATGATTTGCTGTTTGCACTGAAATTTTGAGACTTGTTATTTCTTCCAAGGATAACAACTTAATCCCAAGTAATACTCTCCACCTTAAAGTAAGCTTCAAGCCTGGGTAGCCTGTCAATACTCTCACATGTAGCACAAATGACCTTTAAGTGCTCAGGAGGCATGAAAGACAGAGGCCAGCTTAATACTGAAAACATGTACACACACACACACACACACACACACAGACACACAGACACTATGGATTATTAAAAAAACACACTGCTGCAATAACCAATAGTTAGAATTTTACACTTAAAAGGTAAAGCTATAAACTGAGATACATTTTTCTCATCTCACAAAAATCTAAAGTACTATGAAAGCAACAAGAAAAGATGATTCAACTCATCAGAGAAGAGAAAGCAAAAGGGGACTCAGAGAATTTCCTTCTTCTCTCGGTTAATTCCGTGAAGTCTGGAGAGTAGTTAATAGAACTGGAGCCTTAAGCCAGTGAGATACTAAGCGCAACCTCAAAGCTAATGAAGACTTCAAATGTTAAAAAACAAACAGACGAAAGCATAAAGGGACCAATAAGCCACTTCTTTTTCCTGGGGATTTTCAGAGGACAAAAATAGGAGATATGCCCATGTCTGAGTAGGTTAAAAAGGTGGAAACCTTTAACCTCGATCCCCAGGAACATTCCAGAAGGGACTGCTAGGTGGCTTGTGAGTCACTGGGAGCCAGTATGGGCTCACAACGAACCAATCACTAGGAGATCTGCCCCTCTTCCTGCAGGAAGGAGCCACCTGACTGCCATTGTTGGGGGGAGTGCACGCCATCTAAGGCTTCTTCATTTCAGTGAGGCGGGTGGTGTCGTCTCTCGTGGTATTTTGTAGACTATGTTACTGTGGCCTGGCCTGAGTACTTAGAAACATAAGTGAATCCACTGATGGTTAAACAAGTGACCCAAGACATTAATGAAAGAATCCTGAGCAGCCTGGGGTATGATTTTTAAGGAAGAGCACGATTTCTAATCAACTAGATCACATTAGATTCCACGAATGGACTAAAATGAGCTCAAATCCTCCAACTACTTTGGAGAAAATGTAAAGTCCCGAGTTCAGATTTGAGGTTCTCCCGCAAAAGTACGGGGCACTCCCTCTCGCCGCGCAGGCCTGCCTGCCCCAGCGGCCAGAGCCCGGGCCTCGCAGGTGCTTCCCTGGCAGCCCCGATGCTGCAGCAGTGCCGTCCCACTCGGGGCATCATGCTCATCTTGAAAATGACATTCAAAGCAGATAGACAATGATCACACCATAAACAATACACACGTTAACAATGAACATCTTGGTCTCCCTGGCTCAGCCGGCTCTGGCCAAGACAGAGACAGAAAGGTCCTGGCGAGGAGAGAGGACAAGCTCACTCCCTTCTCAGGGGCCTGGCCCTGAGTCAATGGGCTACTCTTCCTGGGAGATTAGAAGGCACACTGAGGAGCACACATGTGACCACAAAGTGTGGTGGGGATGGAGGAGGCGTGGGAAGAAGGGATGGTGGACAGGAAATGTGGTCTAGCTCCTGGCGCAGGCCCGTGGTCCCCTGTGCCTGAGCGTCTCATCTTGTTCTTTACTTAGCTGTGGTCGCCCTGTGCCAGGGACAGGGTTTGTGAGAAGAGCACACCATGTCTCTGTTTCTCTAAAGAAAATAACAGCAAAAGACACCCCCAAAGTCCATATCCCCACACGAAAGAGAAGGAGCGAAACCTCGGCCAGCAGTTGTGTTTGCTCAAGGCTCCAGGGGAGGGAGGGGGAGGGCGGGGACCAGCGATAAGATCGCAGCTCCCAGCCTCTGGGTGGCCTTCCCTGACCCTCTGGTCTTGGGAGTTCTGGATCAGAACTCAAATCCCTTTTGGTTTCAAGACAAGGGAAAAAACAAAGCCAAAAACAGAAAGGGAGGAAAGAAAAAGAAAACTTTCCCAAGTTCCTGACTTCCTTTTCTCCTCATTCCTTCTGTGTTAGGCCCGTCCATTCGCCCCCCCCGGCCCCCCCCCCCGCCCCCCGTGATGGTGGGTTATTTAAGGGAAAAGGAAAACCTTTTCGGCAAGACCCCTAAATCTTCCCGTTTCTGTAGCGTCGCAGCCTTAGCCCATCCTCAGAAAAGCACAACCCTTGTATGGGGATTGTTTCTTGCTTTTTGTTTTGCTCTCATTAGCTTGTTTGAAAATTATACAAGTTTTCCAATGCATTCTGAATAAAAGAAATCCCGTTTAAAAATGCTTACTGCCAAACCGAAAAACATCCTGATAAAATAAGTGAGCCCAGGTGGCGTTCATTTTATCCAGGGGCCCCTTTGGTGAAGTGTCTGTGTCTTTGGGGTTCAGCATTAGAAACGGCGAGACTGACCTCAAGGGCCGGACAACAACTTACTATGCTGATCCTCTCCCCCTGCCCCTCTCCCCCTGCCCTGGCCGTGGTATTTATAGACCACGGGTATCTGCTATTCGCAGCGCCACGTGCTCAGGCTTTTTTTAGTCACACAGTTTGCACCTTCCTTCAGATTTGGCTGTGATCCCGGCCCTCTGGTCAGATGTGCTTCATGGCCTGGCAAGAAAGGCCCTTTGAGGTCAGCGGGGCCTCGCGGAGGAGGGCGCAGAGCGGGGAGTCTGGGGAGAAACACCCGAGGCACGTGGGCCCGAGGGGGGCCGTGCTCCTGGGCTGTGACTTCCATGGGCGTTCGTGAGTGTCACCCGCACCGCGTGTAGCCCCTGAAACCGAGGGTCGGTGAAGGAAGACAAGTGCGCTCTTCACAGTCCACTTCCCTCCAAGAGCGTGATGACATCACCCATTAGATCCCTGGCCCAGCGGTCCCCATTCATCACCGAGCCCACTCCGTCTTCCCGCACAGAGACCCCCCCATTTGTCCCAAAGTTAAACCATTTCTTAGGAAAAAAGCTTTCTGTTGTCCTAAAGCCCGCGGCTGCTGGAGAGAGTCACGTTAGCTGAAAAGTATACCAAGAGCGTGGCCCCTTCTAAAGGCTTTCACTGACAATTCTGAAGCTGGGAGGAAGAGAAAATGGGGGGCGGGGTGGAGGGGAAGGAAGCAAAGTGGGGTGAGGGAAGGCAGAGGAGGAGGAAGGGCGGAAGACATCCTCCGTATCCCACCGGACCCTATGGCTCGGTTCTCTCTCTTGAGTTTTGTAACCGTGATCGCTGACATCTGCTGAGCTTTTGGTGCCAGATGGATCTGAATGCGCTTACATGTATTAGCTATTTAATCCTCACAATCCTCTATGCTAGGCACTGCTATCATCCCCCTTGACATCTGAGGAAACTGAGGCAGAGAGAGGGGACGCTGCTCCCCAGGACACAGGATTTATAGGTGCCAGAGGTGGGGTCCCTGCACGCCCCTCTGCTTGACCGCCTCCCCGTAAACAGCCGCCTGTGACTCCGGGCGGGTCCGCATGGCGGCTCGCGGCGTTCTCTCTCAGCCGCACCAACTCCCTGTTTTTCCTTTTCAAGCTTGTGACAGGGATTATCTCTGCACATTTCTCTAGTCATCAAAAAATGAAGAGATTTTTACTCTTTGGGATCCTGAAACGTCAAGGGGGGCAGACTTCGGGGGATAAAGTTCTGTTTCAGTTGTGGTTTTAAACACATGAGCCATGAGAACAGTAACTGACTAGATAGGTTCCCAGCCGCAGGGCAGCTGTCACACTCACACCTTAGCTGTGAGCGCGGGGCTGTGGGCAGCAGGCACAGGGGCGGCTGGCACATTGCAGGGGGCAGGAGGGGGTTTGGATCCCAACGCACTGCCCTCCGGCCACACATGGTCCACACCAGAGAACTCAAACTCCCAGCAAAATCCAACCAAATGAAGAGAAGATGCCGTTATCTACAGAAGCGCGCTGCTTTGTAACGGCTCAATCGAGGGGCTCTAGCTCTGCCAATGCATGTCAACTAAACCAGGAAAATCGCATGAGAGAGAACCAGACGGGAGGGATCCTCTCAGCTGAGTATCTATCAAAGGAAAGCAGAGCATCTTGCATGCGAGGTGTGCCATTCAGACACAACCAACGGCTGTTTAAGGTTAATTGACACTGTTTTCATGGACCTATTCAGAGGCTTCGACCGTCTCACCAACGAAGGCGCAGCTCACAGAGTTGGAGGAGCCCTGAGGAATCCCCCCCGGACAAGCCTGCTCAGGTCAGGCACATGCGTAATATAATCCTGACTTCATAGGGGAAACCGAGGCTCACTGAAGTTCACTTGTCTGGCCAAGGCTAACAGGTAGGCGGAAGGGCAGAGAACTGTAGTCCAGAGCTCAGTATTGTACTTTCCACACTGTACTGCTCACCCAGAGGCAGGCCTGGGCCCGGGTCCCACAGCAACGTCTCTTATCAACACAGAGCTGGGTTTTCTGTCATTACAGGAGAAAAAGGCAGTTTGTGTGTGCGTGTGCGTGTGTGTAGACGCACATGCACACATTCAAGAAATGAAATGGGTGGTATGATAGTATTCCAATAGTAATCATATACAGTAATAAGAAAAGACAAATCAGTCCAATGAACTCTTATACTGTTTATGTCCCTTAAGAAAAAAATATTAAGAAAAATCACCAAGATACTGTCAAGGCTAAAAGAAGAGTGAAAAACTACCCACATATAAAGGGTGAACTCTGTGTGTGTATCCATCCCCCACAGGATCCTACGTGATCGCTATATCTGCATGAGTTTATCCTGGTTTTGGTGTTTGGTCTATGGGTTCTGCTCTCTTGGTTGATATGGGTAACTAAGTTTCACCACAGCTTATAGGAGTCTACAGCATCTCCCTTGTCCTATCTCTTCTCAACCTTTGTGTCATCCGTTTGTGGCTGTTGCTGACCTCGCCTCCTACCCGACCGTACCCACCTGCCAAGTTACCTTGGCGAAACAGTTTTGGATGCAAGAGCGTTAAACCGAGGAATTGGGAACTGTGCAGAGATGCACTGAGGATTAAACATCAACGAAAAGAAAAGCTGAGTGATCTTACTATGAAAATAGTCTCATGAGACTTAACGTCCTTCACTGTGAATGCTATTATTTCTTTCCTCCTAAGTAGAAGACTACAGAGTCACTGTGGGGAGAGGGGAGCACAGGACAGAAGCCTTTCGGGCTTCCCATCAGCCAGCCTGAACTCTAAGCTCCAGCTTCGGGCTCTCTGCGTGGCGCACCGCAATCTTCCCCGCTGCCCGGGAAAAAGCGGGTGGGCTACAGGCGCCTCCCGGGGTCTCGGAGGGGTTCAAGGGGGGCACATCACCTAGGTGTCCATTACACTGCTAACACTGCGTTCATGTCTGTCCCTTCCTCCTGGTAACCAAACACTTCCGAACTGTAAGGATTAAATGAACACACCCTCTCATGTTTTTGCAAGATTTGGAAAGTCCACAAGGTTGGGAGAGGTAGGGAAGAACAGCTCCCCACCCCCCCTTTTTTTTTTGCAAGAGGTGGAATGTGGGTAGGTGACAGAGAAAGAAATGAAGGACAAGGAAGCAAAAATATCCCAAGAATAATCTTTTCCAGGTAAATTTCTGAAACCCAGAAATAAGCCATAAACGGATGCTGAGGTCTTCCGTAGCTCTGTTCTAAATGTAAGCTGTGTGCACACAGTGTCCGAGCAGCCTGGGGCTAGTGATTTCTCTCATAGCTGTGTTCTGTGGGCATCTCTGTGAGACCTGCACCCCCCCCGCCCCCGCCCCCCCAAACCGGCAGTGCTGCCATTGAAATCGTTTGCTGCTTGCCAGCACCTCCACTAGAGGGCAGCAGGTGGAAGGGAGAGGATGTCAAAATAGATTAATGTGGGTGCTTGGCAACAGCAGCTGTCAAGGTGGGGTGCCAAGTAATGGGGGTGCACGGAGGCAAGTGAACTGAGCAGGAAGGATGAGCGCCTGAGTAATTACTGGTTTTCCATTTCTAAGTGAAGTCGAGGATGGAAAGAGGAGGTCAGCTTTAATAGAATGTTGGAATAAGGTTTCCCAAACCAGCTCATCTCAGACTCATGTGTGGAGTTTCCCTAAAATAAACAATCACAAACGCAAAACATACGAACAAGCAAGCTCCAGGCCTCACTCGAGGTCTTATGCATCAGAATCTCTGGGCGTGGAGCTCATGAATCTGTATTAAAAATACAAAAACAAAAAAACAACAACAAAAAAGCCTTCCAGCTTATTCTGAGAAACAACCAAGGTTAGTCCCATTGGATGTTTGAGGTCCCTTTCAGCTCTCAGAAGACTCATTACACTAACATAAAATATGCCTGAAGCAACCTTCAGAGAGATGGTAGACTTGTCTATCCCTCTACCAACCCTTCGCTGGAGAGAGAATGGGCCGAAGTAACTGAAAGTGCTCGAGTGTGAATTGTAATTTTCGGAGTGTTATTCCAGACTCACACTCTCAACCTTTCAACCCAAACAGCCAGCCTGTAAGTAGGAAGGTTAAACCCCATTTACAGTTGGGGAACCAAGTTCCAGCAAGGCTGCCTTAGGGTTGAGTCTACGCCATGGCCGTTGACTTTGGTTTATTCCATCACAACATGTGGGGTCTTTTCAATTCTGTTCTTAACCTGGATATATACACAATTAGACACAATCAAATAATTTAGTGGACATCTAAGAATGATGCCAAGTCCCAGTTACACGCAGAGCAGGAATGGAGACAGAAATAAGAGAGAGCCGTGATGGCAAGGCCAACACACCCACCCCACCCGTGTCTGCTGGTGCTCCAGGAAGCCTGGGAAACGGTCAGTGGTCATTTGTGAGTGAGACAGAGAATGAGGGCGAATAAATCGGGGGTCTCACTTCTGTGGCTGCTTGCCACATGGGATAGCAGAGTGATTTCTTAAGGGTCTTGTCTCCACCTAATCCACACATTTCAAAATCCTTCTGCTGCTGACCACTCTGCCATGAGGATGCCACTCGGCATGCTCCTGAAGACATGCCTGACTTGGCAATGTTCCCAAACAGATTTTCCAGGAGATTCCAGCAGCGAGGTCCCTGGCGACAAGGCTGGCCACAGCAGAGTCTGCTTCTGGGCCCCACCCCTGCTGGTCACTGCTGGGCCAGGGCTTCCTCACCAGTAAACAGAGGGTCGGTGCCGCAGCCTCCGGACAGACCCCAAGTTTAGTGTCAAGTTATTTTGCATTGGTTTCTAACATTTCAAACCTGGGATTTTCATATAAAATACTCGAAGTCAACTTTGGGGTACATTCCAATGAGCCCTTCCCACCCTCTAACCTACTAGATAATTTAATTATTGTTGTATAGCCTGTCTGCCTCATGCTCCCATATGTCATTTTCAAACACACTCACACACACACACACACACACACACACACACACACACATGATGCTTAGAAAAGCTTTATGACTATAGGAGGTTTTTTTTTCTCTTTATCTTTCTTGTTCAGAGAGACATTCCAAGGACCTGGAGTAGTGCCTGGCATATAGTAGGCGCTCAAAAAAATTTGTTGGATAAATTGACTCCTGGTAATTTTATGAAAAGCATATTTTTTTCCAAATAGGGAGTCTGAAGACAATCAGCTCAAACCAGCGGTTCTCAACCTGTGAGTCGCGACCCCTTTGGCAGTCGAATGACTCTTTCACAGGGGTCGCCTAAGACCATCCTGCATATCAGATATTTACATTACGATTCATAACAGTAGCAACATTACAGTTATGAAGTAGCAACGAAAATAATTTTATGGTTGGGGCACAACATGAGGAACTGTATTTAAAGGGCCAGAAGGTTGAGAACCACTGGCTCAAACCATAGATAAGATATGAATATATCTAATAAAATTCTGATTTATAAGTCATAACACAGACTAGGTTTTATAGGGCACTGCCAAATAAGGGCTATTGATACATGCGTATGCCCATACATGGTATGTTCATTCCTCATAAATATAATCAAACTGAGATTTAAAAATGGTGGGGACATTTTCACAAAGATTCTGAATGTACCACAAGATCCACCTGTCAGCTCTTTGTCTGTTTCACTTGCGATACTTGAAAAAACAGCATGGCAAGATTACTCCAAAGGCATGTGACAGTCAGTGCGTGGAATGTTCTATATTAATGTAACCTTCAATAGGGAGATGGATTTCTCCGGTGCTAAAAAGGCAGGTCTTAGATGGAGGAAATTTAATCTCACACCAATGATATTAATTTCAAGAGCTGGCTTTGCAGCGATCACACTCTCCACGCATCTGAATAGATGGTCATGTCTATCTCTCAGTCCCCCCCCCCCCCCCATAGCCTTTAATTCTGGAAGCGAAGGGACAGGAAGCATCTGGTGGAGGCACTCAGTGTGGCTGTGTGTTCATGGGGACTTGGTAGCTGATGTTAAGTGGCTGCATTCCTCATAAATAAGCGTGAGTGACAGATTGCAAGGGTGCCCTTCTAAAACGAGGTGACTCATAACCTAACAACCCCTGCTCTATGCACCCTAGGAGGACACAGACCAAGTAAACCTGCAGGGCGGACTTAGAGGGGAGGTGCTGTGGCCTGTAATGTACATGTGGCTCCATCGGGCACGCCGGCTTTTAGAGGGAGTTTCCTTGTTAATGATTATGATGTAGAACACCCTGGTCCTTTCAGGATGGCCAACCCAATCTCTGTGGGACTAGCAGGTAGTCACTTCGGCAGAATTATTTCTATCTGAATGTACAACATCAGATTTAGTCTATTACAGGTGTTCATGGAGCTAAGCACATTTCTTTTTGAATCAAGAGACCCAAAGTGAGCTGATCAAGGTCGCCTTGAAGAATATATTCCTGACTGAGCTTCTGTTTGGACGCGGTGTTCTCTGGTGTCGCTGCGACTCTACTTCAGGAGGTCTGGGTCGGAGTTTTTATCTTTATCTTACTGTTTTTGTTTGACTGTTTGCTATCACCGGAGCAGGTATGAAAAAGGACAGGGGAAAAGGACAGATGTCTGTGACAACTTCAGTTCTCAAGTCGCTCATTCAGATTTCAGACGCTTGAAGAGCAGCCCTAAAGAAATGATAGCACCGTCATCTGTGCTGAACAGCCTGTCAGCAGGCACCTTAATACTTGTGGCAAAACGGCTCGAATACATGGCATCCCATGATAAGGACTTAGCCCCAATTAGTCAACTAGTAATTGCTACAGACTGGCTCTCTGGTCCAACTGGTTTTCTATGGTTTGGCTCAAAGGCAGCCCCTCCTTTCTTGGGGCTCCCACCACGTTTGTGCATGTTACATACATGTGCTCATTATGTGATGTCTCATATGATCTCTCTCTTTTTCCTACCCTCTTTGTTTACCTGGCAAACCTTGAAGTCTCTCAAGGTTTATTTATTTATGGGTCTCTAGCACCCAGCACACAAAGGTCTTAGATGAATAAACAAAGGAAACCGCGGAAAGATAAGGGGTGTACTGTTACTATCTGTCTAAATATTGGTTTAACTTTTAAAACTACTAAAACATGCTTATCTAATTTGACCCCTTCAACAACTGAGGGCCCTGTCATGTCAACATGCAGTCACCGGATCTAGACCTGTGGTTCCCCACTGGGGGCCATTTGTCCCCCAGGGAACAGTTAGCAATGTTTAGAGATGTTTTGGTTGTTACAGCTGAGGGTGCTGGGTACTACTGGTATGCTGCTGGTGCACCCTAGGGGGTAGAGGTCATGGATGCTGCTACTAACCACGTTACAATGCACAGGACACCTCCCACCACACACACACACACACACACACACACAGTTATCTGCTTATAATGCCTATATATATATATATATATATATATATATATATATATATATCCTATAAGAAATTATGCAGTGCACCATATAAAACCACTTTTTGCATTCATTCGTCTTCCTCAAACATATGCAAACAAACTGACCAAAACCCCTGGGAAGGGCAAGCTCATGGTTTGATTACTAACTGCTGACCCGGGATGAACATTTGGTTCCCCAACCCTGTGCCTTCAGGGTGTAGCACCTGGTACCTCCATGCACTGGAAGGAGGAGGAATTCACTGTCTGAGGTATTTCAGGACATTTACAGCATCCGCTGTTTGTGATGATTAAAGCTCCTAGGAGGACAGCTAGAGAGAACCAGGTAAATGTAAATATCAGCTGTTTAAAGGGAAGCAGGGTTAGATACTGGCAAGTCAATTCCATCTTTTGTCTTTGAGAAAACCTTACTTGAGTGGTTGGGAGCAAGCAGGAAGTGAGGGGACTTTGTTTTTGCTTTTGTAAGTTAAGTGTGTTGGGGTGACATTGGCTACTACGATTATATAGGCTTCAAGTGCACATTTCTAAGATACATCATCTGTATATTGCATGGTGTGCCCACCCTTCTTAAATCTTGATGGCTGCAACTCACCAGATTATTCTAGGTACATAAGCCAGTGCTAAATTCAGATGACTGGTGCTTCCATTGTCCCAGCACGCCCCCCCCCCACACTCCCCGCACCATCCCCCTTTCTAGGAAGGCAGCCTGAGCTAGTTTACTTTGGCAGCTGCATTGTAACAGTTGAGTTACATTATGCATGCAACCAACTAAATAACAGTCAAGTCTCTTAGAGGACTTGTTGTAAGCCAGGACTTCCACTTCCTTCATTTGTGAAATTGATTTAAAAAAAACAACCAGGTAGACACAGGACTTTACATTTATCCCTATCAACCCCCCCTGGGTGTTCTGGCCCCCGGTGGTTTGGACTACAGGAGGCTGTCAGGATATTCTGAATGCCCGTCTGTCAGGGAGCACCTTAGCTGCCGTGGGCTTTGCTTCCGCTGCAAGTTGGGTTAGCCGCCTTCCTTGTCTTCACTTGAGTAACTGACTAAAAACCCAGCGTAGGAGACGAAGGTCCATCGCCAGGGCTTGGTCGGAAGGAGTCCCTTGCTGAGGTCCACCTCCATATCCAGGAATGACAGAAAAATATGTTTGGAGTTGAAAGGGGCAGACTCAATTTTTCTCTCTGTCAGGTTTTATTAATAGATGAGCAACTGAGTCTAGAGAAATTAAGAGCTTTTGCCCCAAACCACGGAGCGGCTTCCTGACAGAGCCCAGGTTCCTGGATTCATGGCCCAGAGCTGCTAACTGGTTGATGTTTCTTCCCATCACCCATTCGATGGGATCACTAGTGGCAAAGAAGGCATTCTGATTGGTTTTTGTTGTTGTTTTTATTTTTTTAATAATTTATTTTGTTATTGTTGATAGTATTACAGATGTCCCCTAGTTTCCTGAGCTCCCTTTGCCCCTTTCCACCCAGCCCCTGCCCCATCCCAGGCCTTCCCCACACTACTGTCTGTGTCCATGGGTTATGCATATATGATGTTCTTTGGTTAATCTCTTCCCATCCCCCTTCCCTACCCCCCTGAGATTCATCAGTCTGTTCCATGCATCTATGCCTCTGTGGACCTATTTTGTTCATCAGTTTATTATTTCGTTAGATTCCACACATAAGTGAGATCATGTGATAGTTATCTTTCTCTGACTGGCTTATTTTGCTTGACACAATGTTCTTTGCTGACAATTTGCCTTTCTCCTAAAAGAGCAACACAAAAAAGAAATTCCAGTGAATGGAGGACTTTTATTTTCGTGAGCGTGGTTTCACTCCCACTAATTCATGTGCACAAATCCCATCAGAAAAAAATGGCATGAGAACAACATTATGCCCAACTCAAGTCCTCTGGACAAATTAGGGAATGTTAGTCCTATGAGGATGGGCTAAGCTTTGGACAGGGAGGTATAGATTTAGAAACAAGCAAAAGCTTACAGTGCAAGAGTGAGTGTGTGTAGTATAATTCTGCTAGGACAGCTTCTGCGTTCATGAATAATCCATAAATCATGCAGACAAGAAAACCGAGAGTTGATCCCATAAGGCGGGCCTGGCCCTCCCTAGAAAGATGGGGGAAAGCCTGGTAGCGAAGGGGCTGAGGGTGCCTGGGGGTGTGGTTCAGCAGCCCAGCAGGTACTGTTTATAAAGGTGTTTATTTCAAAGGTGAAGCCATGGCTTCTGTCCCCACAAACCTGGGCTCCTGATTTAGCCTCAAGAAGAGATGCCCACTTACTCTGAGGAAATTACCTATAGCTTGTAAGTTTTATATATCACATGTACATACCCATAAACAAATAACATATAAGTTTGATATATCATAGCTACATATGCCCATATATAACATATATATATACACACACACACAAATATAACCCCTCTACATATATATAATATGAAATAATGAGGCTCACACTGAAAGTCTAAGTGCTCCATTAAACTTAAAGAATCTGCATCTTAGGGGATTTATAGAAGAAGTTCACAAAATCACCACCTGTCTTTTTGACACAACCATGATTCTTTAGCTTCATCATGTAAAACATGACAATGTGACACCAATGCAGCTTCCACACATCAGCTAAAATGCCCACAGAGGTGAGCGCTACAATAGTCCGCCAGCACGGGAACCGGACACAGAGGCAGTGCAGTGTCAGACTGCTTGGGGTCAGATTGCCTGGGCTGAACTTGTGCTTGAACTTGCCTTCACCAGTTATGTAAATTAGTTACATAATTATTCTTGGTGCCCTTACCTAAAAACAAGGTAATAATGAACTTTCCTTTTAGCACTGCTGTGGGAATTAACTGAGGGATTAACTATAAAGGAGGTACAACTGGATCCACTAAATTGTTCTAGTATTATTGCTGTAAACTGGTTTTAATTCTGTCTGCCACATCCCCAGTGCACCTGGTGGCCAAGCTGAGGGACTGTGCCTCACAACCTCTTGGTGTCCTATCTGTCACAGGGCAAATGCCCAATGAATGATCACTGACCGACTCACCAGTATCACCCCAGCGTCAGTCATCTCACTGCAGACCCACCTGCTGTATTGATCGGATTTAAATTTATTAGCATTAGAAGCACCAGAACTAGATCACTAAGGTTTTAGCAACCCTATCTTCTGAACATTCACCATTAAAACTACTAATATAGTAGTCGTCTTACTTTATACAAGTTTATGCCATTGTGTCTTATCCCTTTTGCTGAAAACATCTTAAACAGTAGAATCCTCTTCCAGACAGTTGTCTGGACTCATTATTTAAACTACTCTAGCTTCCATAACTTCCTTATGCAACGGAACTGCTTCTTTTAGGCATATATTGCTATCAATGCTATTCCACACGTCTGTTTAGTTTGCATGTCTGTTTAGGCCTCAGGGTGTGCAGTAACCCAACTTGGAGCCAATAGAAGTTACCAATAGAAGCCAAGAGAAGTTATTGAAAAAGCGTGTGCCTTTTCTATGGGATCTCAGCAAGTGGATTACGGGTGTTTCCTCCCTAATGGCTTTAAACAATTACTCTCCTCCCCTTGAACAGATGAGAGCACTGAGGCCAGAGAGTGTAAGAAACCACCAAGGCTGGTGCTGCCAATGCTGTCAGCACTTTGCTGACAATGACACCGTAACCATTTCTGTGCACAGATGCCCGTGTGCCTTTGCCCCCAGTACCCGGCACTGTGTCTCTGCTGGCTGTCCGGGGCCGCTAGAGCCACCTGGACCTCCACTTGGAGAACGGAGAGGGTCTAGGAACCTGCATCCTCCTGGGGTCAGGCCTGATCTGGACAACTTGAAACACTGCTTCCAAAGGCACTGAGACAGATACCCGCCCCCCTGCCACCCAGCCCAAGGGGCACAACTGGAGAGCGCATCCTTGCTTGGTGTCTCCACCCGTCTCACTTCCCTAGTCCCAGATCAGTTTCTCCCTGGAACATTTTTCAATAATTTACTTTCATTTGGATCCTTGTCTCAGCATCTGGTTTCTGAGGAACTCAACCTAAAAAAATGGCAGAGCTGGGACTCAAACACAACTCTTACAAAGTCCAAGATTGATGCTCTTGACTGCTTTTTTCTTTTTAATATATATTTTTATTGATTTCAGAGAGGGAGAGGAATAGAGAGATAGAAACATCAATGATGAGAGAGAATCATTGGTTGGCTGCCTCCTGCATGCCCCCTACTGGGGATTGAGCCCACAACCTGGGCATGTGCCCTTGATTGGAATCAAACCTGGGACCCTTCAGTCCGCAGGCCGACGCTTTATCCACTGAGCTAAACCAGCTAGGGCTGACTGCTTTTCCTGACTGTGGCAGAGGAGAAGGAAACAGGAATCTGATATGACCAGTATAGAGACTTGCTTACTGGCCTACGCCCCACTCATCTCTGTGGGTTCTCTGAGCACCAGCCAAGGCCACCTGACCAGCTTCTCCTCCTCTCCATGGCTCTTCCATGGCTCTCTATGCCCTCCCAGTCTAAGCTGCTGGCTGCTCCAAGGAAGTGAGAGCTATGGGTGGGGTCACAGCAGCAGGGGACATCAGGCATAACCAAGTCAAATGCAGAGCTAACTGAGCTCCTGGCCACTAACTGCAGAAATCAATCAGTAATCTACACAGACGTTACTGAATGCCAAGTGTGGGCACAGTGGTGGCCACAGTAGCCTTACTTCATCTTTGCCTTCCAACTTCTGCATTAAGGCATTAGTTGACCCACTCTCAACCAACATATTGAAGAAATCACCCCCCAAATTCAACATTTTAAATACAACTCATGCTAATGAAAGTGCCTAAAATCCTTCTATTTTTGTCTTTAATATCCTCCTATTTTCTCCTATTTTCTCCTTAAAGTAAGTTTTTTACACCTCAGAATACAGGTGTAATAGCATCCATCCAATGAAATAAGACAGTGGGGAGTAGCCATCCTTTTTGACTTTTACACTCACAGTTGTTCCATAAATGTGAGTTTGACATGCACATATGGCCAGGAGATAGAGGCACCGAAGTTCAACTACCTCCTTCTATTCCTCGACAAGAGCTTTTCAGGAAGCCAGGCTTAGACATAGCTGCACAGGGAACAGAGAGCTGGTCAACCGTGCTTATGAGGTTCAGAGTGAACGCCCACACAGTGTGGTGCTGGCACGCTCAGAGGGGAAGTCAGGCACAGTCATATAACAGCGTGCAAACCCAGCCAGGGGTGTCTGAGCATGGCACATAGGGTGCTTCGCTGCATTCCATTCCCTGAAAGCTGATCTGGCCAAACAGGGCCCCGACACTAGGCAGGGCTCCTTGACTGACTTCCCCATCTCTCTGTTGCCCTACGGTCATCACAACACATCCTTCATTAGCTGTTGTTCAGAAAAGCTTGGTGCCTCTTGCTCCAACCAAGAAAGCAGCTGGGTCAGTGGCTGGGTATAAGAGGAGATGTCCTACATGTTAGGCAGCCACAAAACAGTCCTTTCCTAAAAAAATGACCTCTCATTTTTGGAGAAGCCAAGGGTCCCCAAAATACTGCATGGTAATATCACCAATTCAATCACCACTAATGGGAACCTATTAATACCAGTACATACACATGGCAATCTAGAGGCCGAATATTCTACTCAATATTATTTCTCCTTACACAAATTTGCAGCGTTCTACTGTAAGATTAGGGGACACACAAAATACCAGTGTTTCTCATATTCAGATATTAATAAATGAAGGATTATATAAATATAACTTGGGCTCTTAATTTTGAGTTTCATACTTTAAGATGAGCTCTCATTGGAAAATTGGAAAGATCTCCTATTCCAGGAATGGGGCTGGGAAAACTGAACCAGCTATTTATGTAATTCCTAATCAGGGTCTTTCATAATCTCAAGCTCAATGTCCAAAGGGGCAGAGAAAACTTGGATTTGAAGTCTGCAGGCCTCATGATACCTCACTATGTCTGTCAATATTTGAGGAAATTTAATCAGGCACGTGGGGCACAGATAAAGGTGCTGCCCACCAGGGTGGCGGTGGTGCTGGGTGACTGGTTTGTTCAATGCAGGATGATGGCCCGTGGCTGGTGCACGGGGTACAGAGTTCAGTCACCTGGGCAAAGGTTGACAAGACTTAGGCTGGGCATCAGCCTCCCTGGCATTGGTGGGGAGGGCAAAGTTCTGGCGCTAGTGGCATCTGAAGTACATAGTAGGAAAATGAGATCATTCCCTCAACAGGGAAAGTCCATTAGTTAGGGCTTAGGGTAGGACACAGGGATGCTTGGGGCTTCTTGGAGGGCACTGGTCCTGGCTTCTACAGTGTACAGCTATTTCCAGACCCCCCCTCCCCCTGCAATGGAAAGGGATGTTAATTCAACCCAGCCCTGCTCTAAGACTAGAGATAGAGAGCATCAATGACAATTGTGGAGTATGATTGGGAAAGTCCCAGGTCAGGATGTAGATGCTGGTTCATTCATTCACTTAATAAATCAATAAGGATCTACTCTATATGACAGAATGCTAGAGGATATGGATACAGGGATGCAGAAAACATCCTCATAAATTTAAAGGTCTAGTGAGTTTTAAATCCAAAATAATTTATGACACAGGGTATGCAGTGGTCATTTTGTCAATCACTTGAAAAATGACATTGCATGTATTTCAAGCTCAGTCCAGACTTTGTCACACAACTTGGAATGCAGATGTGATGACAACTTCATTTAGAAGAGGGGGATGAGTCACTTAGTTACCGTGCAGGCCTAGCTGACCTCCCGGATTCTGCCCAGTGCACAGCTCTGCTTCTCCCAACTCATCCTACACATATTTTATTGCATTCAATGAGGTAACACATACTGTGGGGGTGTATGTCATAAATGTTCACTGACTTCATGGGGAGGAAGCTCAGGCCGGTGTCTGGGCTGTGGCCCCTCAGTGCACAGCAGCCTAAAGCCACACCAGAGCCACACTGCAGAGGTGAGCGACGGCTGTGGGACCCGGGCTAGGTGCAGGTGGGTGTTCTCTTGTGTAAAATAAGGGTGCTTGGGTTCTCTGCTGTCATCAGACTCAGTACGTTTCCTCCTCCACAGAGCTGTTGCGTGCAAGAACCACCGCACTGCTAATCGGCTGAGCTGTGCTCCAGGACTTCACTGCATTAAAAGTGAGTCATTGCTGATGTTGAGAGCATCAACGAAAAATGTGGAAACCTAGCACTGGACGGAGTAGGAAAGCTGAAAGTTCCTGAAGTCAACATCCACACGGAATTGGACTCTAAGCACTGGTGATGCCGTCTCTTCAACATCTGTCTGTGATCATCTATTTTTCACCACCACAGTCACACTTACATCATCTCTCTCCTGACCTATTACACCCATCTTCCTCTACAACCATCTCCTTCAAATTCATTTTCATTCTATTACCAGTATGAGTTCCAAAGTGAAAATCGAACAGTATTAGTACCCTGCTTAAAACTCTTCCATAACCTAAGGGGACCAGAATTAAAATGTTTTTTTGCTTTGTGTGTGTGTGTGTGTGTGTGTGTTTTGTTTGTTTTGTTTCTGTTTTTATTTGTCTTTCTTCTCTTTTACAGACCATGAGCTTCTTAAAGGAAAACACAAATATAAAATTCCTCCTTGAATCCATTACAGTGCTCGGTAAAAACTTGCTGAAAGAGTGTTCTATGTTATTATCTCCAAAGGTCTAAGCTCATGTCTTCCATTGGCACCAGATAGACAAGACCAGAAGCTCCATAACCTGGCCTGCTATGGCCTGCTGAAGTCCGATGTCAAAGCTGTTTGTGATACCAGGAGGACCAGGTGATGCGGGGTTGCTGATATGCATGGACTCAGGCCCTGGCACTAGAAGACTCTGTAAGATTGCTCTGGCCTCCTGGCGACAGGAGAGACAGCAGCAACCTAAAACTCTGTGGTGTCTCCGTCACGTCCGGTGAATGGGAAGCCTTGGATTGTTTGTTTCTCCTTGAAAATATTTAATAGGCACACTCTTTTCTGTCTCCCCACTACAGCCATGGCTCAGATACTTGCTGGAAATAGATCCTGTATGTCTTGGCAGCTGCTCAGGGCTCCGTGAGCTACAACTGTAATGGGGCAGGGTTTATTTAGAAAAATAGATGTTTCTTCTATTGAGCCATTATTTCTGATCTGTTTGCAATGAGAACAAAAGTGTCTCTTCTTTCATACAAGTGCTGTGTCAGTTTGCATAGGTTTAAGGAAAATGCCCAAAGGTATACAGAGAACATTGTTTTGGGGATCCTGGTTCCTTCAGGACATGGCATCTCACTCTTAGTATACGTTTCTTATCTTGAGAGGACTAAACAATAAAGAACCTTTAAATCTTTAGAGTGGTAAGATAATAATTATGTGCTTTGCCTGCAAGCCACACTATATATATATATAATATTTAATATAACATTTATATATAATGTATGGATAGACATACACATATACATATATTATACATAAATATTATATATGCTGTATATAAATATTAGACACATACACACAAATGTTCTATCATGAGCTTAGCACTTTTGGCTGGCCTACAACTCTGAGAAAAACCATGACTTGCAGGATATGGCATACACTTCCTCTCTCGTCTCTTCCTCTCCAAATACTAGCCATGCTGAAGGCCCAGCAAGTCTTACCTTCTTCACGAAGCTTTTACCACCTGTAGGCCTTCTGTAATTTAACTCCAATCTATTGACCTAAGTTTACTTCCAAAGGGAATAGTTACAAATACAGTGCTCATGTACCACACACTCTGGCCAAATTAATCCTATGCCTTCCACAAAGTAGAGGCTCAAAACTTATCTGTTGGATACTGAGTGTGTGAACTGGAACCGTGCATTGCCTGGAACAGCGCCCTGTCCAGAGTAGAAACCCAGCTACTCTAGAACCTGCTCTCTGTGCCACCTCGTGTCGATTCCTGCACACGTCTGTCCATGCTGCTCCCTTATCATATCAGCTTCTCCTATATTCCAGCTTCTGTGAAGTTCTCTTTACTTCGCTACAGCCAGAAGTGACCTTCCTCTCCTCACTCGTAAAGACTGCAGTTTGGGCTACTATTTCCATAGTTAATCAACATTGCCTTCTACTGTAATTCTTTTAAAAATATATTTTTATTGATTTCAGAGAGGAAGGGAGAGGGAGAGACAAAACAACAATGATGAGAGAGAATCTTTGACTGGCTGCCTCTTGCATGCCCCTTACTGGGCATGTGGCCTGACCAGGAATCAAACCGTGACCTCCTGGTTCATAGGTCGGTCAACATTCAACCACTGAGCCACACTGGCAGGGCCCTACTGTAATTCCTTGTGTATATCCTGATCTCTTAACTCATGGTAAGTTTCTTGAGGGGAGAATCACTGTATTCCTCAGAGCCCTAAGTGCAATCTTTGAAAACAGAAAGCTCTGAAAAAATATCTGTACATTGAATTTGTTGAACTAACTAGTCTGGTCCACCTTGATTCTTTTTCAGAGCACCTTCACCATTAGCATCCTTCACACCATCCCTTCAAGCTCTACAGTCTCTCATTAATTTCTAGGAGTTCCTCATGTCCTGACTAGATGAACTTTTCAGGCAGGCCAGCTCCCGCCTTAGGTTGCTGAGGTGGGAGCATCCAGCAAAGAACATGCTCAGGGGTGGGCTAACTGAAATAGAAGAGATGAGACTCATTTATAACAGGCACTCCTCGGAAGAAAATTTCCGTCCATCAAATCTGTAAACACATTCCTCATTAAACTCATCACCCAGAAGGGGCAGTTCTGAAGCGGCCAGTTGACAGTTCGACCCCGTGAAGGCCCCTGGAAATGAGGCGCTGCCGGTCACTCCTGATTCTGGAATAAGAAATCTCCCCGAGACTATAACCTGCCGTGAGGAGCAGGAGGAGAGACTAATGTGCAGGATGAAAGACGAGAGAGCATCTATTGCAACACGAGCTAAGACAATGGCGGCACTGTTCAGTGTTTAGTTCTTGTTAAATTTCCCATAGGGCAATTAGACTTAATAAAAAAGCCTCTCAGGGCCAGTATATTCCTAATTGCTCATCTGCCCAGGCATGAAAATCCCTGCTCAACACTTCACGTGCCAACCTTCCCCAGGCACACACATCTGTCATCTCCCTCCAGCTGCCGCTTCCCAGATCCCTCACCCAGCAGAGCACATCTCTGACTGACCAAACGGAGTTCAAATGAATGGGTGGTGAAGTACACTAGAGTTTGTTTTGTTTTTTTGCCATCCTCACCTGTATTTTTAGTCTACCTTATTCAATGAGAGAGGAAATAAAAATAAAATGATTTGGCTACAATCCGGCCTGGCAGAGAAAGAAACACATGGCCCATGGATGTTATCTGACATTTAATCCTCGTTCTGTCATGTGATCGCTTTGGATAAATCCATCAGATAAATGGCCAGAACGGCACATTCATGCTCAAACACGCCCATCCACACCTCCCTACAGAAACATCAGGCACCAACCCTGACAATCCCCAGGCCGTTTTAAGGAAGAATTCTGGAGTAGCCACACACTTCAAAGGGATTTTGGTTAGCCCACTAAGAGGAAAAAGGAGCAGGAGGAAATCTGTCCCTTTGCTAAATTACTTACCATGTGCAAGTGTTGGCTGGCTGCCGGATTGGTGTTTACTATCAAGCATTGCATTTTCTCATGTCCTGCTCCTCCCAAACACAGAAACAATGCAAACCTAAAACTACCAGAAAGCAAAACCAAAAGGCACACACGGAGCCAGCTAATGGTGCTGTTTTCTCCACTTCCCTCATGAAGCTAAAGGTTTATGTCCAAGCTAAAATGTCAAAGCCGCTGAAATAGAGGCTCTTTGCAGCTTTTCTAGGTCAAAAGTGTAACTTGAGTTCGTCTTTCAGTGGGGATACACTTTTAAAGATACATCTTTAGAGATTTCATTTGCCATACTTTCCATTTCACAGGTTTTTAAAACTCCTCAAGCCTTGCCCAGTGGCGTGAAAGTCACCTTAATGAAGAAAGTCGAGAGTAAAGCGCCGTGACTTTGGAACAGCGCGGAGCCCGGCTGTAATGCCTTGGCTCGGAACCAGGGTCTAAAGCCGGCCCTGGGAAAAGCTGCTGAAACGCGGCCTGCGATCCCTCCATGTCTGACTTGCACAATGTTGACATTATGACACCAGAGAGACCCAAAAATATTTCAAACAATTATGACTGCTTTTCTATAAATATTTCTCCATTGCTTTAAGAGATAAAGTAACATATTTTACCTTGCTTGTGTTCTTAGTTACCCTGGTCGCCCTCAGCAGCTCACTACTATGGATTTATTTTGGGCTCAAAGGTCAGGGAGGACTTCTGAGGGCACCACCTCTGCTCTGAAACTCATTTTCAACAGGAGCTGCCCAGTGAGCAGAGGGGCTCAGCTACTCTTAAAGCAGCCACTGCATGTGGCGCCACAAGCCTGGGAGATAGAGATGGCTTGTTCCCTCTGCGGACGCCCAAGCTGGGAAAACATCAAGTACAAGACAATCTCTGAAGAAGTTCCCCAACTCCTTCTGAGCACAGTTTTCTTTCTGGACAGAAAACTTCTTCTTTCTTCCTTCCATTACCCTTTCTTGGTCCAGTTATTTCTGCTCTGAGATATATGTTTGCATAGATGGACTTTTCCACCAGCAAACGGGTAAAACCAGGAAGAACTACAGGGATGGCCAAGCAGGCCCGGGTGTCTTTATTTCTGAGTGTCTTATTCACTATTTCAGGTGTCTCGTCCTTCAGACATAGCCAGATGGTCACCACCCAGAGAGTAAGAGGCAAAATGTATTTGAAACCTGCAATTTCCACTCTCAGAGAATATGACTAAGAGGCTTTAATTCTGAGCTCTGCAAATAGGCTATGGTATCCTTCATCATACAGGAGCTAAGTGATCAGTAGGTTAATAACCCCTCAGTGTAATGTCAGCATCTTTCCCGGAGCCCGAGGACCAAGAGACCTGGTTTGCCTTCACATAAATGCTTGCAGCATGATTTGGGGGCATTTATTTTTGATGTGAAAACACCAGATGCCAAAGCTGGCTACTGTGTTTCCTGTAAAACACCCACAGAAAAGTCCTCTGAGTTTATGATTCCAAAGATACATTTCCTATTTGCCGCTACTTAAAATGTAACACATTTTGATGACATCATCCCAAGAACTTAGGTTTAACAAATAACGTTCACTGTTATTTCAAAACGCTGCGGGTGGGAACAGAGAACTCACCTTCACTCCCAGAAAAAGCATCACTTGAGCCAGCCACTGCCAAGGTCAACAGCAGCTTCCAGAGATCCATACCTGTAGGACCTGCAATCACACAAAAAAGCGGAAGATGAAGCCAACGCCATGCAGACCATGATCACTAAATGCCGTTTAAAGGCTGTGGAAACCACACATGAGCTGACACGCATGGCAGTTCTGGAGCAAACCCTAGTCATCGTCCAGGGTCCCTGAGTCTCACAGTGTCATTCTTTTCCTGGGAGCCAACAGCAGGTTGTAATACATTTTCCTCCCCGTGGGTGCTGCCCTCAGGAATCACACGGACACTAGAGATCTTCATATCCTGGCCCGCAGCCATAGAACCACCCCACGACAAATGACCCCCACGCATTGTTCCTATTATGGGGCCAGTGTGGTTTGCTTTAATGGAACCAGGAAATATAAAAACCTTTCATCAGCATCACCAAGCACAGGGCCATAAAATGAAAAGTAAAACAACCTACTGTAATCGTAAAAGTTCTCCAGTGTGTCTCCCAGTGAACAAAAGAGCTCAATGAACACTCACAATACCCAGGACCGTGCTAACAAGCCACCCTAAGGAGGTTTAGCTGGAGGGCGACAGAAAGGAGAGAAGCAAAAGAAAACAGAACCTGTGTCCTGCCTCAGGGGCCTCCCCAGCATCCTCCTGGGGCTCTAAGGAGTTTTAGGAGGAATAAAGGCTCACAGAAGGAGAAGGGTCCATTCACGCCTCTAGCCACTGGGGATCCCACTTGTGGCCACACCTTGACCCTCCAGTTTGATGAATGGCGGAGCAGATCAGCATGCCTGGCCAGCATCCACCTCTGCCCGGTGGAAATAAGCTTTGGGGTAAATAAACAAGGCATCCACTTCCAAGACCTCCCAAGGGGCGAGTTTGGGCTGATTTAAAGTGAACTCAGCAGACTGCCCTTTGGAGAGCTGTTGCTACATCTGACAACGAACTAACGCCAATATCTCCCTGAAATCACTGAGGCACCTGATCACCACACGTGGAGCTCCACCAGGACCCTCCTGGCCTCATGCTTGTTACTGCGCACTCTCAGCAATAATGAAACAGCGCTGCTCACTACCCCGCACCAGGCAGACATGATGAACAAGAATGTTTTCATGGGTAATGGGATGGCGTGGTCCCCGGGAATGGCTGCATAGTTCTGAATCGGTATACAACGTCTCAGGGTCTATACTTTCATTTTCAGACAGTGGGTTACCCACCATTGTTTTTGTTCCATATGCTTTGTTTTTTCTTAAATATATTTTTTATTGATTTCACAGAAGAAGAGAGAGATAGAAACATCAATGATGAGAGAAAATCATTGATCAGCTGCCTTCTGCACGCTCCTTACTGGGGATCAAGCCTGCAACCTGGGCATGTGCCCTTGACCGGAATCAAACCCGGGACACTTCAAGTCTGCAGGCTGATGCTCTAGCCACTGAGTCAAACCGGCTAGGGATGTTCCATATACTTTTGTGCTCTTAAAAAATTCTAAGAAAACACATCTCTACATAACACCGTCTGAATACGGATTTGTGTGCTGACATGCACGAAGACCGCTCATACGCTGCCCCAGGGAGTCCTTCAGAGGACCGAGTGTGTATCTTAATTCTCCACCACTTCACCAGCTGTGAGATTTATGACATCCACGTTTTAAATTCCTAACCTGGAACGCTCTGCCCAATGTCCTTGCCTCATCCCCGTCTACGGTGCCAATGGAACCTCTGAGCATCTCCCCGTAGGTCCTCTGCTCCTTGGTGAATAGTCTGAAGCCTCAGCAGAAATGCAGAAAAAGGCTAAAGACAAATATGTTCTAGGCTGAAAATGCCATCCTGTTGGTAATGGGATGTTTCCTTTAAATGTTTATTTTTTAAGTATTCTTTTAAGTAGGGAACGCATTGAGGAGCTGCCCCCCGAAGAGTTCGTTTCAGCCCTCATCCCTCACGCGCTTGGTGGCAGGGAAAGGAGCCTCCGGGGCACACCTCTCTTGATGTCTGGTTGCAGCAGAGATTCCCAATTCGCAGGCCAGTGTTTTGCTTCCTAACTGAGTAGAGATAAAAAGAGGTGTGTGGTTCTCAGAAGGGTGCTTTCACTGGTTTGCAAGTCACCTCTCCAAACAACTCAAAGAGATTTGGCAGATGCCAGACACCTGTGAATTTTGCTTCAGGTGAATAGTTGTTGACCCCTTCCCATGGCCTGCACATGAACTTCACTTCTCCCAGGGTGGGTTGCTGGCTCTCTCTGACTCTCTTCATTCTAGCCTGCATTTCTCCCTTGGCCTTCAGGTGAACAGCTCCTGCTCCAGATATGCTAATTATCAGAGGAATTCTGCTTGAGGTTGGAGCTTTTGGTAAAGATTTCGGGGCCTCAAGACCAGATCAGAGCAGCAGGGGAACAAACAGATTTAGAGATTTTGTGCTCTTCCTTGGGTTCCTGCTGGTGCCTGGATGACACACACCTCTTGCCCTGCCCCTCCTCCCTTCTCCTGACATAAAAGATGCCTGAAATCTGGGCTCTCTTAAGATGGATTTGCAGAAGCTATAAGGCATCCCTCCATCTTCTCCAGTTGGCATCTTCTCCATCAATAAACCGTTCCCTACTTCAAACTCTGACGTTTTGAATATTGGCCTTTGAAGCATCCTGCACGAGAACCTTGAGCCTTGAGCCGGTAACAAACTGATTAGCACAATGCCTCTATGAACCAAACATATCTCCATAGAAAACATTCCATCTCACAAAACAAATAGATCAGAATCCCCCCGAAGCAAAATGAAGCAGAAGTCTGTTTTCACACTCCTACAGCAGAACAGGGGATGTTTAAAACTGTCCTCCCACACAGGAGGTGAGAACAGTCCACTGCCGCTGAGAGCATTGCACAGGGACCCCACTCTCACGCTCCAACCCGGGGGGCAGCAGAGAAGATGAAGAAACGTGGCTGGATCCCGTAGGAGCCGATGGCTTCATTAGAGACTAATGCTCTCTCTGTGCACTGTTGCTGGCTCAGAGCGTGGCAACTCCAAAGGCAGCCTGCTGCACTTCCCCAGTGAACTCCCCATTACAACCAGGCCAGTGGGCATTCTGCTAGATTTCAGTGTAAGCTGCCCGCTTCCGCTGTGCAGGCTCCACGTGGCAGCTTCTGTATGAGGACCCCTCACTGGGTTCTGGGTGAGATGAAACGTCCCAGTGGAGGACAGAGTGCAACACACAGTGTGGAACTTGAATGCCATCTACCAATGACCTGCCAGATGTGAGCTGGAGAAAGTCCCATGATTCCCCTTCCCCAGAACCACCATCCAAGTACAGGCAGGCGTTGGCCAGAGGATTATACCAAATTGTACCCTAGCCTATTGGCTTTTTTAAGTTTGTAATATTTTTCTATTGAAAAATCCCTCTCTAGATTTCTAACGATATTTATACATTCTGTGGCTATAACCTCATGGTAAGATTTGCATCTGCAGGGGGAACACAAGCTTCTACTCTGGAAGGAAGCACACCATTCCCACTCTCAGAGCCTGAGGCATTTTGCCTGTTCTCCCCTCCCTGAAGGGAGAGCCAGTTGAAAGCAGTATGATCCAGCTGGCGTGTTTGAGTTCTGTAGACTGCCCAGCAAAGGAGGCCTCCACATTAGTTAGGCCTATGTTATACTGACTTTTATTTCTTGGCTATAAAACAGTCCATAAACACATGAGAAGAGATGGAGATTAAACGTAACATTTTTCCAACCTGTTATAACCAACTTCAAGCAAAGAAAACAATTGGTTCAATTCTCTTTAATTTAAAATTAGCAAGTATTTGTCCAACAATGAGTGCCTATTAGCCTTGTGCAAGGCACAGTGAAGAAAACAAAAGCAATGCAAACCATTGTTCCTGACTTTGGGAATTAGGCAAGATAGGCACGGGAAACTGGGAAAAGAGGCATACCTACAAATGGAAGGTCAGAACTGGGGAAAATCAGCTGTTGAATAGATGGTCTTAAAATTAGAACTAAATGACAAATAAGATTGTGATCGGTTAGAAAAAGTAAGAGGGGATTGTGATCGGTTAGAAAAAGTAAGAGGGGATGGGCGAACTTTTGCTATGGCAAAAACAACAATAACAAAACAACAACAAAGCTCAGTGCACATGTTGTGGGTGTGGGTCTGAGTTCTGACTAGTTCATGGTAGTGGTCTCAGGGAGCTGGTGAGCTGGAGAACAAGGTTCTGAATTATGAATAAAGGGGAATAAATTAAATTGCAACTCATATTAATCAGAAACTCTCTGGAAGTTTTGGGATAGGCAAATCATGTGCAAAAGTGAATTTTCTCAGCAGAAATCTGCCCCTTATACCTTCTTAACTCAGTATCCCTGAGAAATACTGAAGATTTGGTGATGACTGGATGGATACATGGAGATGAGAGAGAGAGAGAGACACACATGTCTATCATAATGACTGAGGCTATAGCGTATGTGCGAATGAAAGATGGTACTATCGACAGAAATCAGGAATTTGGGATCTCAGCTGTTTCGAGGGAGGAGAAGGTCACATGACTGTCTTGGATACTTGGTGTTTAAGGCAATTATGAGACTTGTGGAAATGTTGGGAATGTCTAGTGGGAAGTTCAAGGTAGGAGAGCAAAGACCGAAAGAGAAGTTATTATTGGATGGCAATGAGGATCGGATGAACTTAATGTGAAGACAAAACACTTTCATGAAGAACCCTACATCACCCTTATTAAAAGTAGTATTTAAAATTACATTAGATCATATAGGGAAGAATGTGCTCATTCCTGGTTTGTAATTTGGCACAGACGAAATGAACCATCACCCAAAACTACCTACGCCCTCTGATTTGTATCAGGCCTTTAAAAGAAAAGTGGTCAAAAGCATCCCTAGAAGTATGATGTTAGTGTATTAATATATGGGGGGAATAAAATAATAGATTTAGTTGCTTGTAGCCCTATTAAGGCAAAATACCAACACGGCAGCTGAATCAATCAGAAATAATGTTTCCCCCCCAATTTTTGTTTTATTGATCTAGCTATTCTGATACCAAAAATTCAAGAGCTGATGAAAAAAAAAATCACCACAGAAGCAGAATTGTTTTATTGCTAAACCAAGGCTCCAGGGAGGTAACCTAATAAACATGTACTTTCTGATGCTGGTGTTGATTGCTAATGAAATATTGCAAAACGGAATCTCGTTGACTGTCTGGTGAAGCTTTGATAAGGACTCAGTAGTAAAAAAGACAAGGTGACTCCAAAAAGGTATTGAAAATGCCCCATTCTAATTAGCAACAGGCATTTTATTTGGACAGTTTGCATTTGGAGTTCATTACCCACTTTTTTTTTGGTGGTGGCTATTTGAAAACTGGTCAAACCAACATGCCTTAGGTCTACTTATTTCCTTCCCATGAGTGAGGGAGTAAAAGTTCACAGACATTATCGATGTAAGTACTTTTGCTGAGATTTCCCTTTTCTCCGCATCCAGTAGGGAATACAGGATGAGAAGGCATTTTAAATGTGTGAGGGATGGATGAGGAGGGAAAAAGTCTTTGTGAGTAGTATATATAGTAAGTGTCCTTTTTAATAAAACAAATAAATCATACATGGTATGTACCCATGCTGACCAATTTGGGAACCACCAGTCACCTGTGGCTATCAAGCACTTGAAATGTGGCTAATGCAACTGAGGAATTAAATAAGCTAAATTTTAATTAATTAAATATGTCAATGAAGTATTTAGTTAAGTTTATTTGAAACAGGTTGGATATATGGATCTACTTTTTCAGCTGTAGATTTTATGAAATCTAAAACCAGATTAAGTATTTCTGATGAAAATGTAGCATTTAAATTGAGATGTGCTGTAAGTGTAACATATACGTGGATTTTGAAGGCTTGTAACAAAAAAGTTTGCAAAATATTTCAATAATGTCAATGTTGACTGTTAAAATCATATTTTGGATTTTGGGGGTAAATATTATTAAAAATTAATTCTTGTTTCTTTTCATTTTAAAAAATGTGATCGGTAGAAAATTTAAAGTTAATTTAAATTTAGAAATACATGTCTTGTATTATATTTTATATTTCTATTTTACAACATTGATATATACATTTTAAGGTTTGTATGTTTGTACTTGCATTCATAAATATTAAACTGTTACAGTGAGCATATTTGATTCTGTAAAAAAAAAATAACAAAAATAATCTCTTATATAAAAGGCCCATGGCTGTCACACGGTAATGCGGCCATGACCAAACGAGCAGCGGGTGGGGCAGGGCGCCAGCTACTAGCGACGGAGGGCTATGAGCAGCGGAGGGCGGGGCAGCGAGCTACCAGCGCGATGGGTGGGGTGGCCAGCTGAGGCAAGGGGAAGCAAGCTACTCGCACACAATTTTGTGCGCACTGGGCCTCTAGTGACGTATAAAATCATTATGATTGAGCAGTCCTTCCAAATGCAAAATCATGGGGACAGAAGATTCACTGAAGAGTTAGGTATGATTATATTTGTAGGACATTTTTTTGGGTGTGTCTTTGCTTACCTTCAGAAGTGTGAAAATTCACACTGTATCTATTTTTGAGTCATACACAGGGGTGTACTGATAAATATTTAATAATTGTTCCTCTGGAGTAAAGGGCCATGATACGTAGCACTTGCCAATTTCTGTGGTGTAAACACCTCTACCAAGGCTGATTTTAAACTATCACGTCATGCACCTGGATCCACCCAATCACTGGATTCACTGCAGTCACTGAATATGGATTCGCAAGCCAGTACCAACTGGACCTGGCACACCACCAGCTGAGGAAGTGATGATGCTATCCATGCAGGTAACGGGTACAAAGATTAAGCAATCTGCTGACATTGATGTGAGATGTAAGTGCTTCTGAGTGAACCCTGGACACTTGGTTTCATTTGATGCCATCTGTTCCACTCTCAGTTGATCACATTTAGTTAATCATCATTCACAGATACTTCCCAGATCTTTAGAAATTAACACCAGCCTCTACCTCAGATGCTATCCTTGATCTTCACTTATAGACAGGGTAAGCTTAGGGGTAAAGAGCATGGGTTCTGGAATCAGAGAGCTAGGTTCAAATCCTGCCTTTACCAAACCTCATATTACTCATCTCTAATATGGGGATGATAATCATACTACCTTTTCCATAGGGACATTAGGAGGTGATTAAATGAGAAGATTTATTCAAAGCACTTGGCATGCCCACTGCCTGTATTCAATAAATGGTAGCTATTTTGACTCTTTCTGATACTAGTCATGAATAGACTATGTTTTGTAATATGTCCATGGAGTAGTCGAGAGTGGGGCCCCATTTATATATCATGAAATGGAAGCCTAGGGAGGCGGCAAAGGGGTCTGCAAATGTGTTCTTGGGTAGCCACAATATGTAAGACTCCCTTCTTCAGTCAAGCACTCCATCACAGGAGGGTCCAGGGAAAAGGAAGGCTCACCCCCTAGGTTAAGGCAGGAATGCCACCCATTTTTGCTTAGGGGTACGGGCAACTGCACTCCTTCGACACGGAGGCCCAGTTATATGGGAAATAATCCAGAGGCTGATTTCCCCCTAATCACTCTCTCAGCTACTGTAAGAAAAGTCTACGCTGCTGTGACTGGGTACAGATCATTTGTTTTGTGAACCACAGATTTCTAGAGCTGCAAATTGGGTAGATGAATTTTCATGATGAGCAGCTTGGTGTGACGCCTTCTCTAGCGAAGTTCTCTCCTTGTGAGAACAGAGAAGACAGCTGTGTTACAGGAACCTGGGTCTACCTCTTCCTTTCTGGAGGAGTGAAAGAATGAGGGGCATTTCAGTACTGAATGCTAGGTGCTGCTCCTATTTGGGATGCAGGGGTATTCTGTTGGGAGTGGGCCATTCTCAGGGCATGGGCATCCTGTTTGAGTTCAGTAGGACCCCATGGCACTTTACAACTGTGGCGATTCACCACAGCAGCTATTCCTATGGACGGCTGTCAAACTTAGCGGCCTGGCTCACCCGGTGCATCCAATGACTCACAATGCAGGCGTGACTCTCGCATGGAAGAGAACACCCATCGCACAGGCGCTTATCTGAACAATATGTTCCTTTTCACATCTTACTTTTACACCGTTGCACCTACCAAGTCATTTTTTTCCAAAACAAAATTTGAAAAAGCAAACCTCTTATTGAATTTCTGCTTTCACTCTCTCTTTCCAAAAGGCTCCTTTTTAAATCTAATTTTTTTTTTATTACTGTGACGGATCTATAACATGAAGAATGTGCTTTAAACAAAGCTGAAGATGTTAGAGGAGCTGCAAACTCACAGAAGGGAATGGGCTTTGTTTAACCTAATTTAACAGGAAATAGACAAGCTGTGGAAGACGTTTCGTAGAGTGAAGTCTTCAAATAAAAACATTCCCTTGTTGAGATGGAAACCTGACAATGATTAGTACAGTAACTCATCGTGTACCAGCAAACCCAGATAACTCATAGAGCAAACCCTGAGAAAAACTCTTCTTTCCTCTGATCTGGTCCCAAAGGGTGAAGTTCTTCTGAGGTCGACAAGTTGGGAAACCAAGCCTGAGGCAATGTGGTCTCCTGGGCAAGGCATAGCGAGGGGAGTCAGCAGTCCTGTGCCCTGGTGCCAGCCCCGCATCGCTGACCTGGTGACTCGGCCGTGGTTTAGTCACCGTGGGCGTCAGTTCCCTCACCCACACACACTCCGTGATTCTCTGAGAAGCTAAGTCCCGCCTGTGCCATGCATGAGAAGCGCCATTCACTGAGGACTCGTGTCCTGAGGCTGCCCGCTCCTGTCCTCTCTCCTCTCAGCCGGGAGCACACCGAGGGCAGTAGCTGCGTCTCACTCACTGTTGTATCCCCAACAACTGGCCCTGGGCCTGGCATAGAGTAGATGCCTCCCCAAATCTGCCCACGGGGGAGTGTGCAAAGTGCCTATTCCATGCAACTTTGACCCAGACCTGCAAGTTTAGAGGGACGTTGAGAGGCGAGGTGAATCCCGCTGATATAGGGTGTCCCAAAATTCACGCAAGATTTGCAATTGAATTGAATTTTGGGACACCCTATAGAACAAACATTCCTGGGTAAGCATTAGTGCTGCACTCGAGGTCTCCAAGGCCCGCCTTCCCTTCCCATGTGCCTTCCTAAAGGCTAACCCGGGCTGAACAAACACCTGCGTGGGGTACCAGAGAGGCAGGGAAAACGACAGAAAAGGAGAAAGAGTGAAGTTTGGATTTGCATTATGGACAGGGGCAGCCACCACAGGATATCCAGCGCTTAGGCCTGTCAAGTTCGGTGACAATTCACAAATGCTGACATGGCAGCACTCCCCAGGAGCAGCGCTGCTCAAGGGCTGTGCTATCCATCTCCAGGCCTCAGGGCCTCCAAGAACACCTGGTCTGCTTTCGGCACATGACCTCAGAGCTATGACGTGTGCTCTTTCCATGACACAGGGACACCCCTCCACCTCCTTTAAGCCTATACATATAAATAGAAAGAAATCTATTTGGCCAGACTGACTGGCTGCCAGATAGATGGCAGACACAGGGCAGATCACGGTCACGTCTTATCTCCAGGACGTTTATAACAACCGCTTCATTCTTTAAGACCACGGAGGTCCAACAGCCACATTCAACAAGTAACAGGTAAAATTAATTTTAATACTATATCTTATTTGACCCAATATACCCCAAACATTACCATTTCATCATGCAATAACGATGAAATGCATTAATGAGCTATTTCACTCTTTTTATTTTACAAGGAGCCTTTGTATCTGGTGCATATTTCACGCTCACAGCACACCTCAACGGGCACTAGCCACAGGCAGGTGGGTGGCTACTGCATCGACTGTGCAGCTGGGACACTGAGAGATTGTGGATAGCCATGTGACCAGCTCCCTGCTCCTGCAGAATGTGCTTACTATTGCACATGAGCAGGCCACGCTGCTGAGAAGACCTTTAGTTCTTTTGCAAGGTCTAATAGTTTCTCTGAGTCCTAGGAAGATAGTCTGCGACTGAAGCAAGAAGCAGGGTGTTCCAGACCTTCCCAACACTCATTTTGCATATAATTGCTGAGCACTGATTACACTAGAAACCTGTTTGTGGCACAGAACTGGCACCGAACCCAGATTTGTCACTAGTTATGGGACTTGAAGTAAATCACTTCTCACCCTCAGCCTCCTTATCTGCACAACAACGTCTGCAGCCTCTCAACAGTTCCCAGCCTCGGCTTTAAATGACAGCTGCCTGGGTTACAGACATGCCCTGGCTCAACACTGATGTCAGGATCTCTGGGGCGGGGCTGAGTATCGATACTTCAAATGTTGGTCATGTGATTCTAAAGTGCAGCTAGAATTGAGAATTATGGCTCTAGTGCAAACTAAACCATGATGATTTTATTTTTAAAAAACATGTATTTTTATTGACTTCAGAGAGAGAAAGAGAGAGAGAGAGAGAGAGAGAGAGAGAGAGAGAGAGAGAGAAACATCAATGATGAGAATCATTATTGGCTGCCTCCTGCTTGCCCCCTACTGGGGATTGAGCCCGCAACCCCGGGCATGTGCCCCTGACCAGAATCGAACCTGGGACCCCTCAGTCCTCAGGCCAATGCTCTGTCCACTGAGCCAAACCAGCCAGGGCAAACCATGATAATTTTTAAGTTTGTGAAAATGGAGTTCACTGGCCCCAAGGAATCTTCCTCTGTAGAGAGAGAAAAGAAAGATCAGTCTCTCCATGCAACCAACCCACTAATGCACTTTTTGCAAAAGAGAACCTTCTATGCCAAGCAGTTGAACTAGTAACTATTAAGGTAGGATAAGAAAATACTGTCCTGTGAAGTGGCAAAATCAAAAGAATCCACGAAATGAATGGCATCAGCCGCCCACGATAGGTCACTCAAGTAATGACAAAGTAGGACTTCAAAGTGCTGCTGCTGAGACCAGGCCAGCAGAAGGCTAAGTGGTCCCCAAGAGTCCCGTCTCTGGTTACTCAAACACACTAGTCCAGGCACTGCTCTGAGGGAACTCTGCAGACATAATTAAGGTTACTAACCCACTGATTTTAAAACAGGGAGGTTACCCTGGATTAACTCCCCGAGTCAGTGTAATTGCATGAGCCTGTAAAAGCCGACTGGCAGTCAGTGGGAGTAGATATTTGAGAGGGGCTTGACCCGCCCTTGCTCTAGGGGACCTCAGGACACAACACAGGCAGCCTCTAGGACGGGGTGGGCAAACTTTTTGACTCGAGGGCCACAATGGGTTCTTAAACTGGACTGGAGGGCCGGAACAAAAGCATGGATGGAGTGTTTGTGTGAACTAATATAAATTCAAAGTAAACATCATTACATAAAAGGGTACGGTCTTTTTTTTTTTTTAGTTTTATTCATTTCAAACGGGCCAGCCTGCAGGCCATAGTTTGCCCATGGCTGCTCTAGGAGCAGAACTGGCTCCTTGCTGACAGCCAGTGAGGAGACAGGGAGACCGTCCTACAGTGGCAAGGAACGGAATTATGTCAACAACCCGGACGAGCTTGATAGCAAATTCATCCCCAAAACCCGGTCTGTGGTGCAGCCCTAGCAACACTTCGATTTCAGCCTTGTGAATTCCAGCAGGGAATCCAAGCAGTTGTACCATGCTGTACCCAGACTTCCTGTCTACAGAACTGTGAGATGATAAAGGGGAGTTGTTATAAACCATTATATTATGACAATTCGTTATGGAAGCGATAGAAAACAAATACTGTTTCTAAAACTCCATTATAGAGTCCGAGGTTGACTTCTTAAACATCAAACAAGAAGATAATTATGTAAAGTATATGATTGTCTAACCATTAAGCTATACATCTGAAACCAATACAAAATAAAATTGGAAAAAAAGAAAGAAGGTAATGCCTAGTCACTACTGAAACAGGTCTAGAAGGAGAGGGGTTTTTTAGCAGAGCATAGAAATTTGGAGGCAGGAGGGCCTTCAGAGACAGTGTAGTCCAATCAATTAATGATGGATGAAGAATGCAAAAAAAAAAATTAGATGGTAAATAATTTATGGCTTTGTCTCCTCCAGCTACCTCTGGAGAAGAGTGCTTTGACCAGCCAAGAAGAAAGTCCCAGTGCAGAAACGGTAAAACAATCTCTCAGAGCTTGGCGAAGCTCTCTCCTGAAGTCATTAGGTCCCTCCATTCCAAATCTGCAACTGCCAAAGGGCCTTTTGATTCTTATCCTGCCTCCTGGGTTTGCTTTCTTTCTGGAAAACTAATCCAATAACCAACCAAAATGAAATGGCTTGACAGTGGAAACGGAGTAGAAACAAATGCATTGGCACCCTACTACATTCGCCCATCTCTTGAATTTGGCTAGTATAAATCGGGCCTCTTGAGTCTGATCACCTCTAGGTCAGGTGATGCATTTATTTTTTTGAACACGTAAATCTGGGCACGAGATGACCCAGGGACAGTGAGAAAGCCAGGGAGAGCCTGTCTCAATCAGCTGTTGGCCTCGTTTCTCCTCCTCTTAACCTCAGGCCTAACCAGGAAATTAAAAACACAGATGATGTGTCAATGGAAAGGCAAGTCAAAACCAAGGTCAAAGTCTATGACAGATGAGGTAGGGGGAAGATAAGGACAAGGAGCATGTATTTATGGAAAGAAAAGGTGGCGTGGAAGGGGAAAGGGCAGGCTATCTTTGTCCTCGTAAATCTAGCATCTTGGCTCAAGAGAGCTTGTTTTCCGTGCTTCCCAATTGAATGTTCAAGTCCCAGGAGTCCTTTGTTTACCACCCTGTGGGACCACCACAGCATAAATCAGGAAACCGGCCTTCAATGGCCCGGTCGATTTCTCCTGTACCATTGGGTTGGGGGGTGAGGGCTGGCATGAGCTGAACCCCGAAGCACTGCAGAGTCATGGAGACCGTCCACCTACCAAGTCCAAGAACAGCCACCTGAATGCTTTCCACTGCGGTCGGTTAGAGGGAAACCAGTGCTTTCACATCTCATAGAAGAGGAGTAGTAAGGCCTTGGCCTTCCCATCAAACATAAAAATGACTCAAATGAATTTGTCACTTTCAACCACTTGTGATCATGCTACCAGTTAAAACTTTGCTTCCAAAAGAGGCAGAGAAGCTCCAGGGAACCCCAGGCTGGCGGTTTACATGGAGCATCATGGGAAGGCTAAAGAGCGAGAGGGCAGGGGAGATAATACACCTGGATGCCCCAAAGCATCTCAAATGATTCCTGTCCAAACTGAACTCAGCATCTCCTACCAGCCTTGCTTCAAACTGCCCAGTATAAGTGATAAACTCTGAGAAGGTACATCCAGCCCTGTGTGGCCAGACCTGGCCTCTCCCTACCTCTCCTTCCCAAGTTCCACCAACTTCCTTCCCACCCCACCTCTGTCCTTGGAGGAATCTTCTCAGAGGCTCCAGGTTTGTCACACCTCCGGCCCCTCTGCCTCCTGACCTCTTCCCACTTCTGTGATGCACCCCAAAACCTCAGCTCCAAGTCACCTCAACTTACTGTGTTTCTAATAACATCCCTCTCTCCCCACCTGGACAGCGTTGGGGAACCTCCATCCCAGCACTGTGACATCGGGGCTTCTCATCTCCCTCCAGGGCTCATCCTGCACCCCCCACTCCCTCGCTCAGTGCCCCAAAAGCTTGGTTTTACATAAATTGTTGAAGGAAGGAACAGAGACCCGGGACGCTACTAAATAGGTGTGTGGAGGAAGTGGGAGCATGTCCTTGCATTGGAAGTGGATCTGAATGCTTTTCAATGAGCTAGAATAAGCGGTTTCCCCTCACATCAGGTGAGGGCACAGCTTTCATCAGGCCTGCAGTGAGCAACCCCGAGCGTCAGAGAAAATCAGCCAGGAGGTCCGGCGAGGAGCGCAGAAGGACAGTCTTATTTTTCTTCTCCTCAAAGTGCCGAGTCCCCAGCACTTCAGAAGAAATGCCAAGCAAACGTGCAATTGGGCTGTCACTTCTTCTTCACAACCTTCTCCGAAAATATAAACTGACTGCTCACATGTAAAACACGGACCGAATTAAAATCCCCAAGTGCTTCCTGAGAGCAAATTATAACCTCTGTGGACTTTCTCGAAATGGACCAGCTCCTGACATACTCCAAACACTAGGCTCTCGTTCAGAGAACACATTTGGGAAGCCCAAATTACAGCTCAACGCTGACCAGACAAGGCCGGCCGTCTGGGGCTTTGCCTAAAAGGAATACTTTATAAACTCCAGGACAAGGAGGAGAAGTGTTTCGGAGAGTAGAAAGGAGAAGAGCAGGAAGGCAGAGGAAAAAGGCAGCACAAATAAATTAAGCCGGAGCGGGAAGAATGAGATGGGAGGAAGAGAACCACGGTACAAGCCAAGTTGGAGATTTACATCTAAAGGTGCAAAAACCAGTTAAAAATAGTAAGACACATGACCATCAGCCTCTTGATCGAAGTCAGTAAGATGGGCGCACTAACCAACAGCGCAGCAGCCATTCCTGAAACAGAGACTGGATTTTCGTATGGTTTCCCTGGGCTTTATGAAAAGAACCTTTTCAATTTCCTTTTTCATTCAGTCATGTGTGCAAGCAGCCACATTACACTAATCTGGTTAAAGTCTGGCAGAGAGCGTGGGGTTGAAGGTAGAACACGGTGCAAGTTTCTTGGTCACTGCCTGGCATGTCTTAATCTCTAGTTTCTTGCTGCTTTCATATATAAACCTGTGCAAAATTCTCCCCAAATCAGTTATATTCTTTCTACCGCCCTCAATTTCTTTCTCTCTCTTTCTCTCTCCCACCCCTCCCCATCTCTCTCTCTCTCTCTCTCTCCCATCCCCTCCTCTTAGCAGAAGAGTAGATGAAGGCACAAAGCCCAATTCCCAATTGCCTCACAAAACGCCCCTGTCCCCTCCACCCAACCTTTCCTGGTACTTCCTTGGCCTCTGCCAACGGAAGTGGGAGCCAGGCTTTAGAGGCTGGAGCCTCAACAGACCCATCACAACAGGGCCAGCCAGAAGAAGGCCAAGCACTGCGATTTGACGACGACGACACTGTGGATGGGTTGCAGACAACAATAGGCTTATTGAACCTGACTTCCTGGCTTCCAAGAGTGCAGGAATGGAGCTTCCAAAGGCAGAGGCGTCCACCATTTGTCGTGCTCACCGGAATCTTGCTTGAGTATCCCCTGTGGCCAGACTGTAGCACTTCACTTGTTCAATGAAGGATAAATGAATGAACTCCAAAACACCAGTGCCCATTGGAAAGCCTGACATACTTCATTGTAAATGTTTAACCACAGCACCCAGCAGTGGTGCACAACAGTCGACTAGCTAGTACTGCCTGCACATCAACTGCAGGATGTCTTGGTCAGTTGGGCAGGAAGACATAGCACTTAGACCAGTGATGGCGAACCTTTTGAGCTCGGCGTGCCAGCATTTTGAAAAACCCTAACTTAACTCTGGTGCCGTGTCACATATAGAAATTTTTTGATATTTGCAACCATGGTAAAACAAAGACTTATATTTTTGATATTTATTTTATATATTTAAATGCCATTTAACAAAGAAAAATCAACCAAAAAAATGAGTTCGCGTGTCACCTCTGACATGCGTGTCATAGGTTCACCATCACTGACTTAGACAAAGTAGGCCTTTCTAAGAAAAAATATCACAAATCAACTAAAAGATGCAAAACACTAAACACTTAGTGTATTACGTGCACAAGCAACACAAGAAACAAAACACCTGCTTCCTGGCTCTGGAGCTCTGTGGTGGTTCTTGCAGCTCTGCACGTGGTTACAACAATCATGACGATGCCCATCACTGAATGTGGGCTGAGCTGCCACACACAAGTCCATGTGACTAATATTCCTGTGTGACCAATGGTCCTGTCCATACTATCAACACAGGGAGACTGCTCATGATTTATGATGATAGAGAATTAGCAAGGCCTTTAGCTGGTTAAAAGGCTCCCTCTGCCTGGCTGGCTTTCCTACGTTTGTATGTGATTAATCATTCTGTGACACGTGATACAACCAAGCCCTTTACTATAAGAAACCCTCCCAGAGGCCCATGCATTTGAATAGATTAGTTAACATTGACTAGACCTGGGGCTCTCACCTGACTGTGAATTGGTGGTTAATTTATTAGAAGACATATGTTGGATGTGTAGAAACAGCCTGTCTGACAGATGCCTCTAAATCACATTTCAAAGTTAAAGGCAGGGCCCCATAAACACCTCCTCCTGAAACCTGGTCTCTCTCCAGCATTTGCAATACAAGCCAGAAACCCGGGAGTGATCTGGCCCTTTTCTCCACTCCTCCGCCCCGTTTCCTCTGTCAGTGCTACACTGCAGCATTTCTGAATTCATTCTCTCTATCCTCTCTCTACAGTTATCACCCAAGTCCTAGCCACCATCCCCCACCACCTTCAGGAATGGCCTGCCAACACCCACTCAGGCTCTCTTCAATCCACTATTTCATAGAAAAAGTATATTTTGAAGCTTACTTGTCCCCCAATATTCACTCTCCCCACTTTCAATGAGTAATAGAATCCAATGAGAGATGACATCTCCAAGGCAACTTTGTAGTTAACTGTGGTCACATGACTCCATTCTGGCTCACAGGGTGTGTGAGTGGAGGTGGCACGTGCCTCTCTCAGGGCAATGCCCATCCCTTCTGCTTCCCCTTCTCCACTCCGGCGGGCATAGATGCTGACAGGATGGCTCACCAAACACACGGATGAGGGCTACCCAGAGCTGTGCACACTTTGGAACTCTCTATGATGAAGTCGGATCCCACATAATCAAGGTTTAAACCTGGGCAAAGGGCCAATGAGCCAGTGGTTTTGTGGCCAGTCAGCCCAGATCTTTCTAGTTCAACTGAAAGAGTAGTGGGAAAGAATAATCACACAAAACGTGTGTAAAAATATTAGCTGAAATTTTATTCTCAATACCTATAAAGAAAGAAAGAAAATTTGCCAGAATGCATGACATTCTGATATGGATTTTTTTTTAAATCAACCTTCCTAGTAGAGTTATGAGTCTACTAGGTCCAGCACATTGGGTCCTAATGTGCTGGACCCAAAAGCATTTGGAATTTTAGAACTCATGAACAGTTGTATTTGGGGGATTATTCAAGCCCACAGAAATGACCATCCTAGGCAGACAGAAAGATTATATTGGTCTAATAAGAAAACAGGTGACACCCTGGCTCACCTTCTCCCAAACCAAGTTTCTAAACCTCAAGTTATTAGGGGGTTTATCAAATAATAAAAACAGGTAATACATAATGGTTGTACAAAGAGAGTAGGGAAGTCCTTAGGAAAAGGAGGCTGGCTTATTACCAGGTTATAGCTGTCCAGGTTTTTGTACCCTGACCCCCAAAACCAAATTGAATACTGAGCAATGTATTCTGAAATGGGATAAGTGGGACGCACATGAGGCTTTCTGCTTCAAACAGGATTTTATTCCTAGACACTTCATATTTATACCAAGACAATGAGCTAAATGAAGAGTCGGTGTGATACTGGTCTGAAAATGATCCTTTTTCCCAGAGACAATTCTGATTTTACTTCTGATTATAAATGCACAAGGCTTGCTTCTGTAGAAATTTGGTAAATATTAAAATAATGTAAGATAAATTCTGGATTCCTTTTATGTTACTCTCTTTCTAATGAAAGTTCTAAAGAAAGTTGAAAACAGGCCCCATACAAACAGCTATTTCATTTTTAGTTTGTTTTTTATTTTTCCATGGAATATAAAACAAAATAAGTCAGAGAGCTCTGAGTTTATATCCCTTCCCAGAGTAAAAAATAATAATGTCATAAAAACATATATAGATATAAAGATAAAGGAGATTCATGACTTTCCACACGTGGGGCATCTACTCCGGCCACAATACTGGGGGCGGGGGTGGGGGGGAGGCTGGAATGACGACTCAGGTGAGTTTTTGGCACTGAATCTGTGACTATCACCCTCTTTCTCACCCTCCCCACCCTCATGGTTCAACCGCTGACCCTCACCAGACTTCGGGTTGTATAACACGGAAGGGGAGCTTTCTCAATCCCAGCTTCTGGGCTGAGGAACATTTTCTTCATAGATTCCAAGAAGAAAAGCAGAGCACACGCGATGTTACACAGGGCAGATCCTGTCACAAGGCTTCCCAGAGGTCTGCTGCCAGCAGAGTGATTAATGCAAAAAAAATACTTGTCACTAGCCTTCCAGTAGCGTGTGGTGCTCTGGCCATGGCCATTTTTGCTAATTTAAGTATTCCAGTGAAAAACTCTATGACTGAGGGACAGTCTCTCTCCCGGGAAGTCACAAATACATCAACAAGGTCTTGGTAAGCTGGACCACGGAGTGTCGGTTAGTCACCTGAATTGCAACAAATGATGACAAAGGAGCTGGCTCCTAAATGACTCAAGTGGCCCATTGTTAAACCTGCATTGCAAATACCCATTTAAACAAGAACCAAAATATTTCACATACTTCAATGTGATTAAGTTGACTGAGAAACATAAAAGTAACCATAAAAGGACAGCACGAGGCAGGAACCCTGTAAAGGACATAATGTCCAGAACTTCATGGCTCTGTGGTCATCTCAGTTCAAGTGCAAACACACCGCAATGCCACACTCGAGTGGTCACAGAGCATATCCTGAGAAAGTCCATACTTCGTTTATTTTTCTGCCGCTGCTATGTAGTAACAATTAAGAATGAACTCAGAAGTCCCTGATGAGAATTCCTTAGAGACAGAATCAATGGTTTAAAATTAAATAAAATGATTTTTAACATTTAAGAAATAATATAACTGTGCCAATAGGTTTCCATTTATATTTCAATGTATGTATGCAGATGTGTTTCCCTTATATATTTACTCTGCATGTCATGTAGGAATATCCTTCACATTTTCCAATGAATTGATGAGAGCAGCTTGAACTGCTTATCAAGAAATGGTGTATTTAGCCATCCTCATTGAAAGAGAAGAACACCAAGAGAACAGGTGACTTAGTTTGTGCCAACAACCTATCTCTGCATATGGCGAGGCTTGTGAACAACTGGTATACCTCGCATGTCGAGCCAAGGTTTAATTTCCATAGCCACAACTGAATTACATCAGCATCTAGAAAATTTAAAAGTCCTAATTTTTTCCCCATGAAAAGGGAACATTTTCAATAGATTAGATAAAAACATCACAGTTGCCACTCTGAGTTACTCCCAGGGCTCCTCTTGCCCTCTGAACTCAACTGGCATGTGAATTATGTTATAAGACAGTGTGGGCGTGTATTCCATGACAATTTCAGAGGTAAGTGCTCCCGTTCATTCATGCATATTTGACTGCCTGAGTTTTCCTCATAAGGTTTGGATTTTTAAAAAATATTGTAAAAGTTTAAATTTTTTCAGTTAACATTTCTAAAACGGAACAGCCACATGACAATTTGTCTTCTTCCATCAGAATTTTAATTTGCATTGTAGGCTGTAGCCAGTGTCCAAAGCAAACATGTTCACTCTCTCTCTAGTGCTAAGTCCATGTTCAGCTTGTTTCAGGTGAAGAACATGGGCCAAGGTCACAAAGTCGGGAAAACGGACTGGAGTCCCTCTATTTGTTCCTTTTCCTTTTGGTCCTGAGGATGAGTTCTGGTTCCATTTTTAGCTGATAATGAGATATTTAAAAATCCTAGATCTAGAAGAAGTCTTAGATCTTATATCTTAGGGATGGAAGGAACAACACCTTAAGCAAGTAGGATACTTCTACTGTAGATGTGAAACCTACTGATGCCTCAACTATGAGCAGGAACTAAGTGACTAGCCTTACCACCCAAGAGTTCAGCTGTGTCCCTGAGAACGAACTTCAGTTACACACAGTATGCACCATCCACTTTCATGCAGGCTTTCCAACTCAAAATTGGCTGGCCAGATTTACCCTCAGGACTCAGACGTCTGTCGTTACTGGCAGAACAATGGGAAATGGCTAAGGCTGCCTTTACTGTGGGTCAGGGCACGCAGCCCTGCCAGCTTTAATGCCATAGATAATAGTGAGATGGGCATAGTTTTAAATAAGTAACAGGGGATTCATATTGACGTATATATTTGAAATATATGTCTTATAGCATTTATCAGCTATCTGTGATCTGTGACATTAGATTTTGCCCCTAATTCCACAGTTGAACCATCCAGACTAAATCCCATTACAACGAAACAACATTAAATTGTTCCACTTCATTTGTGTTCTAAACTGTTACTACGCCTTTGAAAGACACTAATCTGCTAGGAGGTTTTGTTGTAATCATACACGAGAATGGATCTCTTTGTTCATTTTAGCGGCTATTGCCATACAGTCTTCCTGTTTTCCAACTCTCCTGTCTCCAACCCATCATGGATTTTGCTGCCAGAAATCAAAGTCTGTCTCTGAATATGACATTTTCTTGTATATTATTCATCAATGACTTCTCACTGCTTAGGACCCTGAGTCCCTAGCAGGCAATCAAGGCCCCATACAAACACATCTTGGTCTACCTTTCAAACTACATTCCCTTCTACACTCAACCTCATTCAATTTGCTACATGGGTAGGCCCAAATTTTTACTCAACATGTTCGTCCCTACCTGGAGTATCCGCTATTGTTCCTTCTCCCCACACTTCACCTCTTTCATCTTGTAGGACCTACCGAACTTCCCTGGTCCACCCCATGGGCTCCTCCTTCAGAAGTCCCCCCTCGGCCACTGGGTCAGTGGGATTTTTCCTCTGAAGCTCCACTGTACTTTATTTTTTAAAAATATTTTTATTGATTTCAGAGAGGAAGGGAGAGGGAGAAGGAGAGAGAAACATCAAGGATGAGAGAGAATCTTCGATTGGCTGCCTCCTGCATGCCCCCTACTGGGGATTGAGCCTGCAACCTGGGCATGTACCCTGACTGGGAATCGAACCATGACCTCCTGGTGACAACTACTGAGCCACACTGGCGGGGCACTCCACTGTACTTTCTTTCTCACTCTCATTCTCAGCCTGCCTATGACCCTGAGGCAAAAAGTTGTCTTCTTTTTCAAACTATAAGTTCCTTTATGACAATAGAAGCTTAATAAATACATTTAGTGTTAAACTGACACTATTTCATATTGGAAAGGGTGCCTGATAAATGTGGGCATGTGGTTTACAGAGCAAAGTAAATTTCAAAATCATCCAGAGCCTCTCAGCTCGGCCTTCTCATTCTCTGCTGCCCAAAGGGAACTAGATCTAAGACTTCAGAAGCAAGACCTCATCTCTGCCTCCACTATTATTTTGCATAATGCCTGGATAATTATAGGTCCTAATAAAATGTTCTTTTTCTCCTCCAGTAAATGAGCCTTGGTTGAATGGAAGCAGAGCCAACCACCTCACCACAAGGTACACGATCTTTGGGTTTTGATACTCTTTCTTATAAGGAGAGAAATAACCTTGGGAGTGAGAAAAATTGCCCAACCAGCAACCATAATGCCAACCCACCTTGGCAGCAAAGACCAGCGATGACTCAACACTAACCTCTTTTTCAGGATGAGCTGGGCGTAGGGGTGGGTGTCTTTTGACCTGTCATCTTAAGATGAGAGAAACATGTTTTTATATTTAGCAGTTTTATGTTGATCACTATAGCTCATGTTGTTGCCAGAGTGAAAAAATTTGTCAAATAATGGAAAGACCAATCTACTAGAAGTGAATTTATCTGTATTTACACTGTCACTTGTAAGTTTCAAATAGAAAATGCCTTTGATCAAGATATTTCAACATACTGCTGCAATGAACAGTATCTGTGCCATTTCTTCTGGTAAGCACCAAAACACATAAACTTCTTACATAATGGATGAGAAAAAAAATGTTTGACATCTGAATGTTTTTGCTTGTGTTGACAGAAATTTGGCGATCAACATGCAACACCCGTTTCCATACGAAGTGGCTCAATCAACCACTGACCTTTTCTTACAAATCTGGGAATCTGTGTCCCCTTAACAGAATAAGGACAGGGATGTTTTTCCTATGTGCAATACAAAACTATGAAACAATGGAGTGTTTATTTTGGCCAACAGTCCTATCTATGTTTCCCCTTCAAAAAAAAATCCTGTTTATAAATTCATAACGCCCAAAAAGTCAAGCTGAGAAAAAAACACATGACTCTAACCTTTCTTTTTTGCTGAAATTTTTAATTTGAACAATGAAAATAATTCTTTTAAAATTATTTTTAAATAGCTGAGAGAACCCATAAATATGCCCAACCATTTTCACCCCAAATCCCAAATTTTCCTATTAGCTCCATTTTTTAAATTCAGCTAAGAACTAGAAAAAATATATATACACATACATACAAATACACACACTTGGAATTTTATTGATTTTAGAGAGAGAGGAAGGGAGTGGAAGAGAGTTAGAAACATCGATAAAAGAAATTTATTGATCAGCTGCCTCTTGCATGCCCCCTATTGGGGATCAAGCCCGCAATCCAGGCATGTGCCCTGACTGGAAATGGAACCAGAGATCTCTTGGTGTATGGGATGACGCCCAATCAACTGAGCCACACTGGCCAGGCTAGAGAAATACATTTTAGATAACCAGAATTCTCAACCTGAGTAACATTTTCTCTTTTAAAAAGAGAAGTCAATTTTTTCTCTTCTTTTATTAGCAGGTTTCCCAGTAAAGAAAATATTAAAACAAAAGCAGCCTATGTAACATGAGAAAGATGTGCCAAGTGTCTTCAGCAAGCTCCTTTCTAACTAGACAACCTCTTTGGCAGATGAAAACCATTAGCAAGAGAAATTGTAAAGTTTTGGACAAGTTTCAGAGAAGATCTACAGCATGAATAGCTTTATAACCTAAAGCAACATTTTAGATGACACCTGGAGTCCAGTGCATCCCATGCCTGAAAGGCTTAGAATGAGCATATGGATTAAATCCTGAAAGATGCTGGCCTCAGCAACTGTAGCTTCCCAGTATAGACTACAGCAGTGATGGCGAACCTATGACACGTGTGTCAGAGGTGACATGCGAACTCATTTTTTTGGTTGATTTTTCTTTGTTAAATGGCATTTAAATATATAAAATAAATATCAGAAATATAAATCTTTGTTTTACTATGGTTGCAAAGATCAAAAAATTTCTATATGTGACACGGCACCAGAGTTAAGTTAGGGTTTTTCAAAATGCTGACACGCCGAGCTCAAAAGGTTCGCCATCACTGGATTATAGGGAGCCTCTATCCCCGACATCTTTCATCTGGAGAGCATGGGTACGGATGCTCCTAGTGCCCACTGCTGCACCAGTAGAGAGGAGGTTTGTGCTGGAGCCAAAGCAGAGGCCCCTCCAGAACAGCTGATGTTCTTGCAAGATGTTTTCTTCAGGCAAAAAGCAGAATAACCCTGGCCGGCGTGGCTCAGTGGTTGAGCATCAAACTATGAACCAGGAGGTCATGATTCAATTCCCAGTCTGGGCATGTGCCCTGGTTGCGGGCTTGATTCCCAGTGTGGGGCATGCAAGAGGCAGCCAATCAATGATTCTCTCTCATCAATGATGTTTCTATCTCTCTCCCCCTCTCCCTTCCTTTCTGAAATCAATAAAAATACATTTTAAAAAAGCAGAAAAGGACTCTTGAGTGTTTCCCTCAGCCTCTGGCCATTCACACACTCAATCAGTCATTCAGTAAGCACCTATCACATGCCATGCACTTTCCTGGGCACTTACTTCCATGAAATAAGAGACTAATAAAGATCTCTTATTTCTTGGGATTGACACTGTACTGGGAGAAAATTGACAATAAAAAGTAAACAGGGGAGTGAAAAGGACTGTCAGATGGGATAAATGCTATAAACACAGCATAAAGGGTGATGTGACTGAGCTGATGGAGACAGACATGGGTGGGCTGAGGGGGGTCCAAGAGGCCTGTCAGGTGAACTGAGACCCGAATGACAAAAGAAACCAATGATGCCAACATCTGAGGGTGAAGCATTCTAGACAGGTGGATAGGTTGGAGGACGGAAGAACAATCGGTGTGGCTGGAGCTCAGTGAGTCATTTGTTTCAATTCGATCACCTACATCACCTATGATTACATACACTTATGTAACTATGACATGTTCTTCACACTTGGGATGAAACATAGACACCCAGGACAACACCATACCCAAGCTCGTACAAGCATGAAGAGGTCTTGGACTCTCATGTACACAATAATGACCCTCATGATCTGGATGTCAAGCACTTGACCTTCGTTCTGGTTTATTTCCCAGTACTGATAGATTTGAACAGTTTCTTGCAGTTGAAGACACACAGAGAGAGTGCATATGGCTAGCAAGGGAAGCATGCAGGATAACTATGAGAGGGACTAGATCCAACTGCCTATCCTCATGGGGCCCCTGACCACAAAGGGAATGCCATAAAGCTTTTCCTGATTCTTTGGGACATTTGCACAAGGTCACAAGGTACAGTGGTATCTCTGCCGCAGTTGTCTCCTGCCACCAATTATACTCCACCTTGAATAATAGTTATTTCAGAATTTGTTTATTTTGCTGCTGTCAACCTATAAGCGACTTCTTGGCTGAGACTCTTACTAACTGTTCTCTTTCCAGTACCTAACATAGTGCTGGGCACGTAATAAATGCCCAATAAATGATAAATTTCCTTTGACTGGCTTTGGCTTTAATAACCCAATATCCCAATTTTAGGTTAGCAATGATATTGGGTTTAATAGCCCAATATTCCAATTTTAGGTATAGCAATAATATAGTTTTTTTTATTTGGGAGAATCCTCAAGAACTTCCTTGATATCTGCCCAAGGAAAGCCATGCATGGCATACAGTAGATACTCAATGAGGCTTGTTGAATACGCATACCCATATCTGAGTGGACAAATCTATGATTAAATTCCAACAAGCACACTGTACTTGGGGCCATTTAATTTACTCAGCAATGAGTTGCTACGATATGCTCTGCATTTACCTAAGTGCCACAGCCACAACAGTGAGTACAACAGCCATTACGGAGCTGCTGTTAGAGAGCTGCTGGCCTCCTAGGGAAGTAGACTGAAGTCATCACACATGTATGTAATCATGTTATAAGAGCTACGAAGAAATACATGATTTAATTTGAGGCTCACAGAAGGCTATTTTTTGTTTTGTTTTGGCTAATCCTCAATCGAGGACATTTTCCCATTGATTTTTAGAGTGGAAGGGAAGGGGAGAGACAGAGAGAAACATCAATGTGTGAGAGACACATTGATTTGTTGCCTCCCACATGAGCCTTAACCAGGGGCCAGGGATCAAGATATGTGCCCTTGTCTGGAATTGAACCTGAGACCCTTCAGTCCTCAGGCCAACGCTCTATCCACCAAGCCAAACCGGCTAGGACCAGAAGGCTTTTTTGAAGGGAACCTGAAAGACGCAGTCAACTTCATTCCCAATGTAGACCAGGGTCAATGCCAGCACCTAATCATGGGGTCTCTTTAGGAGCCAGGACAGAAAGCAGGGACCAACTGATCAACAAATATGACAACTGATGGTGGTCAACGTTGCCTCCTGGTGACTGGAATGGTTACTGAGCGGATTTGTGGGGTTGTCCTCTTTGGCCATCTTTAAAAGTGGATGAGAGCTTTTTATATGTGTCCTGCTTGTGTGTGGTCTTTTTTAAAGACAGGAAGATGCACTCAGCAACCTAAAACTGTCTTCCACAGACATTCTTTAGCATACCAGGATTATTTTTTTTAACTAAACACTTTCAATGTCACAGCCCAGCTAGTTTCCTGGGGTATACCAGGAAAAACTAAAATTTATATAATGAACTGAAAAACAATGCGCGGCCCCTTTTCTCCCATCATTCAGGAAGAACCGCTACGTAAAACTTCACTGACACTTTCCAAAAAGCTCTGGGCTGAGGACGAGCATGGAAAAATTCAAGCCCGAAGGAGAAATTTCCAGAAATTTAGAAGCAAGTGAAAACAGGGGGTTATAACAGTTCAGGCCTCGCTGCCAGGAACAAAGTATATACGATATTATTTATGACTGAGAGCTGTTCTGAGAGGCAGCATCTGGTTTCAGTGAGGCCAGCAGCTGGACGAGCACCGCAGCCCGGGGAGATCAACCAATTTGCCAAGGTGACACAGTCAGCGACTCTTTCCAGATTAAACCACAAGGGCCCCCGGCTCCCTAATGCCAAGAACAAGTCACATGACCAGCAGAGAGTTTTAACACTTTTCATGGACTCCGAGTGCATTTTTCGGTTTTCATTTTTTATTTGGGTTTATATCTCCAGAGTCCCAGAGGATCCTCTTCCTCACTTTTCTCCAGTGGGCAGATCAGACAGCCACTGGGTTACCAGTGAAGATCCCAATCCCCCGGGCCCTCCACTGGGATCACTCATCCGGGAGGAGCCGGCCCTGCCATGATCCGTTCCCATTGGGAGGGTGAAGAGGCGATCCAAGGCCAGCTCGGAGCCCAGGGCTGGGTACTCTGCTTGGTCATTCCAGAGGGGCCCCCCTGAGGCCCAGGAGAAGCTGGGAAGACGGCGAATCTGCCAGGAGAACAGTTCTGTCAGCTCTCACTTTTCTGAGCCTGTTTCTCCAGTGTTACTTTTCACCCAGCCCTGGCTAGAGGGTCCCTTCATTCCTTGTCATGTGACTTCCACACCCACCGGGAAAAGGAGGCCCAATTTTTGACGCATGTTTTCCCCACATCCCAGGAAGACAATGTTGTTTATTACACACTCATCTGGAACACTTGTTTAATAAGAAATTTCAGCATTAACATAATACCAAATCAAATGATCCCCCATCAATCTCTCTCTCTCTCTCTGTATATGTCTGTACACACACATACACTTTTAATTATTACTAGTGCTATTAATAAAATTATTAAATTAGGCCAATTTTAGGGAAAGAGAAGGCAGGGTAGTGAAGGGAGAGGTTTACAACCATTCTTTTCAGCATCTAAACATATAGCTGCTGGAGAACAATCTAATATCAGAACAGAGAGCTGAGGGAAAAAGCCAGTTAGCTGTGTGAGTGGACGTGGCTTATTCTAAAATGGCCAAAAGACTATCAGGTAGGGAACAAAACCATGTAGTCCTTCGATTCTGCAATGTCAATAAGGCACAGCATCGAGAGAAAACATGTGAGCTTAGGGAGAGCACGGCTGCGCCCAGAAGATATGCCCTTTAATAAGGAGAACACATGTCCACTCTGAGTGGCCACAAACTACCTTCACTTTAGATCTGAATGAACAATACCTCTAAGAAACACATGGCAATCCTATCTAATAAAGAGGGAATATGCTAATTGACCATCATGCCCTCACAAAGATGGCAGCACCCACAGCCAATAAAGAAGGAATATGCTAATTGATTGTCATTCCCTCACAAAATGGTAATGCCCACAGCCACAAGATGGCAGCACCCAGTTCCCTCAGCCCTGCCTCATACAGCCGGAGTCCCCCAGTCCCCTCAGCCCCGCCTCATCAAGCCTCAGTACCTCAGTCCCTTCAGCCCTGCCTCATCCAGTTGGAGTCCCCCAGTCCCCTCAGCCCTGTAGGGGAAGGCAGTTGGGGGCGATTGGGCCAGCAGGGGAGGGCAGTTGGGGACAATCATGCTGGCAGGAGAGCAGTTAGGTGTCAATCAGGTTGGCAGGGGAGCGGTTAGGGGGCTATCAGGCTGGCAGGCAGGCGAGTCTAACTAGCAGTCCTGGATTGTGAGTTGGACATTCCCCAAGGGGTCCCAGATTGAAAAGGGTGCAGGCTGGGCTGAGGGACCCCCCCCCCCCCCACCCAAGCGCACAAAAATTGTGCACTGGGCCTCTAATGTCAATATAATAGGATTTGAGACATTTTTATTTAAAACATATTGCAGATGTCAAAACACAATATGAATATAGAATATTTCACTTTATGTTCCTTTATATCATGATTTTCTTTAATTGGAACAAAAATGGGTCCTGACCATAAAAAAAAAAAAGTGATGCCATTTCGAGCATAAGGACTTCTGTTTTGGTTTAATATAAATTTTATTCTCCTTTGACTTATTATCCCAAGGGACAGCTATGCTAATTTAAATATCATACTCATCAATTCAGCATGTGAGTGCCTACTCTGAGCTGCATATGGATTTAGGCCCAAAGACTACAGAGACACATTCCTACCCACGTGGAGCTTCTAACCCAGTAATGGAGTCTTATTTCAAATTTTAGTTACTGTTTTGATAAAGCTCAGTTCAGGTTTTAGAAAGGAAAGCTCCATCTAAGGAACATCCTTAAGCTATTACTGTCTTTCCAAAGCCCTCCAATTAGACCACTGACATGAAACCCACAGTTAGTGTCACTCTTAGAGGAAAGAGCTATGGCCTGATAAAGTGAATTGAGAAGGTGAATTTCTAAGTAATAAACTTCTAATGAGTTAACCAGTAGGTTTGGCTGCTCCATGCCACCCTAAGTGCTCTAACAAAAGCCAGGGCAGACCGCCTGAAAAAAGATGCCTTCAAATATTAAACTTCATCCTCCCTCTGCCAGAAACGCTAAACTGACACCCCTCAGCCAGCACCAGTAAATAATTACACATTGTGGCAATCAAGTGCAAACAATCAGGTCGCAAAGTTTGCCCCAAACACATGTCCATAAAGTCCCGTGTGCCGATAGGGAGCCATGGACCACAGGGTCCACCACGCAGCTGGCCCGGGCAGACATCACAAAGGCCACACCTCGGCTTCGACTCAAGCTCCCATCCTTTGCTGGTGATGCTAGGGATTCTCAAAACCACACCAGCACATCTGCTTCTCTCTCCTTGGGAAAAATTAAAGGGTAGCCATTTTATATTTGAGATTCTTCCACTTCCCTTCTTTCTTTCTCTCTCTCACCTCCCCTCCCCCACCCCCCACCCCACTGCTGGGACCGTCCAGTGTCCTTTCCCCTCAGTGTTTCTCCCGTACTTCCCCTACAGGGGAGACACTGTTCTAGCTCTTTAAATGCATTACCTCATTTCACAACCCTATGAAAAGGCTCTGCAATCATCTTCTGTTGCAGAAGGGGACCCTGAAGCTCAAGTTCACGCAGCTGGGAAGCAGCAAAACCAGAATTCCAATAGCCTGTCTGACTCCAGAGTTCTCACCCACTGCACGGCCTCTTTAAGGGATTTTTGGCTTAGGTGTTTATGATAAAGGTGAATTGTTTTTTTTTTAGGCAGTAGGTAGAAAAATAGCTGTGACATGTAAGAAATTAATCTTAATCTTTGGTACGCTTGAGAGAAATCTAATAAACTCTCACTGTAGTAAAATGCTTTGAAGGTGGTAAGTAATGGGGCAATTTATTAAGGTTTTATGTCTTGACTGCACTAACTTCAAGCCTTTTGCCTCTCTCAGGTGGGAGCACATGGACATAAACAAGGTTATAATGACCCAAATAAATAAACAAAAAGGAAATAACAACAAAAATCTACCCAGTCACAGTCATTCTCTGGACCTACTCCAAAAATAAGCCAAAGAAAGTCATCGTTTCTATTAACACATTATTGTCATTCATTTCACGGGTCAGGAAGAGCTTTCAGTGGGCACAGCTCATGGATTTAAACTAAATAACTTGATGGGGAGAAGGCTAAAGTACTAGCTCCTAGAAGATCAACACACCCACTGAACTAATTTATAAGCTGCGATAAAGCTGAAGAAATGGAAGGAGTGTTACTGGCCTCCTTTACCCAAGTTTTTACAGCTCGATTCTGTCTTCACCGGTTGCGAAGGCTGGGCCACCCACTAAACCTGCTCCAGCTAAGTAAACAGCTACAGTCGAGAGAAGTGCAAACTTCTTGGCTTACTGTTTTTATATCCACCCAGTGTTAGCTCCAGCCCGAGTTCCAGTAGGTCACAGACGAAATCCAACAGAATGGAACCGGGATCTTAATTAGGCCTGACTGCCAGATGCATGAAATCATGAAGCCAGTCCCCAACCTGCGTCCACCATCACATCTCTCCTCTGAGCAACCACCCAGGGCACATGGGCCAACGCTGCTGAGATGGCACAGACATAGCAACGTTGATCCCATGGAAAAGGGGAAGGCAGTGGCTCAGAAAGCGGTCCCCGCAGTGAACTGGCGGTAGTTAAGGACGGGAAGAGCGCTTGTGGAAGACGGGAGAAGAAAAAACATGATAACAGCTGTAAACAGTAGCCGTCTGCAGGAAAGAGACACTGGCCTCTGCCAAGGTAAACTACGCAGAGAAGAAAACTGTTCTCACCAGGAAGGCCAAGCTGCCTTCTGGATGGGCAATCCTTTTCCTTTAGAGTCACCTTTGGTTTTCCGCAAGGGACCAGGTTCCAGGTTTCTATGGAACTCTGATGAGCTCTGGGGGCAGGGAGAGCCGGGGGGCGGGGGGGGGAGAGGTACGGCAGCAGCTAACATGTGATTAGCAAACATGCATTAAGTGCCTACCTGTGTGAGAGACTGCATGTTGGTTAAGCCTGCATCATGCTTGATGACCCTGTGGCCTAAGCACTCTTCCCAACTTCAGTCTGTGCTCCTGATGAAAGGGGACTGCCTTCTCAAGGCCTCCTTTCATGAGACTGTCTAAGACTTAGCTGTCCTCAGCCCCTGTCCCCATCAGTCTTCCTCCTCTGAGATGTCCAACACTCCCAGTGACATGGAGTGTCTCATTGGTCCTTAAAGGCCCAATTTATCTTCGGGTGATGGAGACTAAACAAAGGAAACCTCCTATAGCTCCATGATCAAATGGAACTGGGATCATATGACTGAAAGGGACCACCACTGACCCTCCCATAATCTTTTCTCTCCATCCATCTCTCTCATCCTGTAATGACCGTGAACCTTCACCAATGTCCTCACCAAGACAGAGTTCTAGGGCCAGACCTGAGCATTGCCTCAGTAGAGATCCCAGTCCAGTCCTTGCCTTGCCCCTGTCTCACTTACCCTGTGCCCCAAGTTTCCACCTGTGCTTCTCAAACCCAGCACCTCGTCCCGCTGGCTCCCCCACTTATGTTGGTCTCACAGTTTGCCTATGTCTCTGAATAGTTTCCTCCTTTTTGCACCTAGACCCATGCATGTCCATCATCACATAGAGCTGGCCGTTTGCATAAATCCAGATAAAACTTGCTTTTGAGGACCATAAATTCTAACAGGAGGAAAGAGAGACCTGGTTATCAGAGAAGCAGAACTGGAGATCCCACCAAGAAGTATAGTGTGAGTTTATCTTCTCAATGTGGGACCTTGGGGTCTGCCCATCCAAAGCCATGCCCTTGCTCCTGGGGGATCTGCAGAACAAAGCTGGCCTGGGGACCTGCACCAGGAGCCACTTGTAAGCAGCCAAATTCCTGCCTACAGAATCCAAGACATAGGTCAGAGGCATCCACTGACTTGAGCACATCTTTGACTATAATTAGCCACTTGTCTTCAAGAGCTTGCCAATTTTGACAGAAAAATAACATTCCGAGCAAAGTAGGTCTTATTTTATTTTGATTTTCTTGTAAGTAATAAAATCATTTTTTCAAGGACCTACAGGATAGTAAAATATTTTTATAGTGGCCTCATTAATGTTTTCAGCCAACTCATGCTTAATCGTTAGAAAAAGGGAGGAGGGGAAAGGAGGAAGGTAACATGCATAAGCTAAAGTCACAGATAATCCTCAAACCTCTTTAGTAGAGTTTTAACCTCCTGCTGCTAAGCTTTTTATCAGAGCTGCTAAGAAATAACCAATGTGACATATTTAAGCTTCATCTCATCTGTTTCCTCTCCCCTGGACTGCTAATGAGCTGTGAAGCGGCCAAAGATAGCTGGCCTCCACTTGGAGAGAGAAGCCCAGAGGTGGGACCATTTTCAAAGGCATTTACGCAAGAAGTTGTGTGCTTCTAATTCCAGTCCTGGGAAGTATGATTTAAGAGGCTGAATGGGCATTTTTCTCCCAAATAACTGCCCCTACACAGTTTTTAAAGCTCACCAAAGAGGGACATTCATGGGGGTTAAAGCATCCGGTCTCTAGAGATCATTTGGTTATTGAAATTTGGCTACATTAGTCTACTGAGATGCAGAAATGTGGAGGAACGTGGTAATGACACACGCCTGTCAATGGCAGAGCCCCACAGGGCTTACTGCAGGCTACTCTTTCCATCACAGACCTCAACTAAGGATCTCTCTCATTCAACCTTCTTTCTCTGATTATTTAAAAAAAAAATCTCACAGAGCCAAGAGTTCAGGACACCAAAGCAAGAATTTCAGGGTGTTCAAAAATGTTCAGAGGGTGATATCACCCCCAACTGAGAGGTGGGTCAGCACTGGTAGATGGAACCTAAGCCCCGAGAAAGAGGAAGTATCAGAGCGTTTAGGTCATGTCAAAATATGTTATGGAGTGTCGACTTGTGCCATTACCTTAAGAATCTATGAAGCTAGTTTTTAATGGACAACTTGCTAATCAAGGATTTAGGTACAGAATTAGTTTGTTGTAGAGAAAATGTAGAAATAAATATTGATATATTGATAGATCATTCGTATATATATATGCATACAAATGTACATCTGTATATGAATATATACACACGTATATACATATGTATTCATGAAACCAACAGGTCTTTCTATACATGCCAGGAACCCGTCTATGTACTGGGCAAGGCCACATAAGCTTACAGCTGACAGTTTCAAGAAGGCCAGGGTTGGTTGGGAAAGATGAGGCGTGGGAAGTCATATCACTTAGAACTCTCTATGGCAGATGAGCCCACCTCTCTCCTCAGCTACCCTACACCCTACACTACTCCCCACCCGCTGCCTGTGCTGAATGATTCACCACACTCTTCCCCAAATCTGGAACTGAGGGTCCTTATGACTTTGATTAAATTTAGCTTTTAATCCTAGCTCTAGAAATCACCTCCATGTCTCTCCCCTCCTCTCTCATATTCTTTCTCCCCTCAGAGACCTAGCCTCTCCCCTCCCAACCCCGCCCCCCATAATCAGCAACACCCAAGGTAGCAGAAGACAAGAGCCCAGACCTGACAAGTGGTCATACCACCTGGACCTCTGCAGGCTAAAGATAACATCTTGACCTAAGTTATGTTTCAGCTCCTGAGCCCTAAGGTGGAATGACCCCCTGGCCACTTTCCTATGAGACCAGATAGAGGGATGCTGGAGCCGACCTCAGAGCTGTCCTCAAGACCTGAAGAAATGATTTATTACCCTCACCTCACCTTCAACCAATCAGCTCTCAGCAAGAGCCTGAACCTCTAACCCACGGTGCCCTCCCTAATCTGTAACCCCACCTCTGGGTTGGCCAATTCAATATCAAACTATTTTTCTTGCTCTACTGCATTTCTGTAGGCCAGGCAGACAGGTCAAATATTGGGGTCCCAGTAACAAACACACCAGGAACCTGTCCATTTCTGTGCCTTTTAGCATGTTGATTCCCCCACCATTCTCTGCATCAAAAACCTCTGTACGTATCATACTCTCCTCCCACAACTGCTCCCATCACCACCCTTGTGCAGCCTGTCCCAGAACCACAGGGAGCTAGTCACCATGTCCCTGTCCCCATAGCATCAGGACAAACCTGCAGCAGGGCCACCACTCTGGAGTGCTGGAATGACCTACTCTATGAGCAGACACCGAGACTGGCTGTGCGTGGGAAGGCAATGTGTTCAAATTCTCATAAAAGTATGATTGTCCAGCCACCTACGAGCAGCTAGTGCACAGGCAAGGTCTGAAAAGCCTGCAGATTGAGTTTTGATTGGCGGCTGAGAGCTTGGGTTGGCAGTGGGAGAAGGAGTGCTTAGGTTAGTAAGGGGTACGAGTAGGCATACACAACCTGTATCTGACATTTTCCCAGGACACCCCTTTAATAAATGACTAAGTACCAAAGCTGTGAAAGTTTGAACAAGCCCAGTGTGGCAGGCATGAACCAGCGTGCAAGTCTGACACATAGCAAAGAACACAGGAACCAGGTTTGAAAAAGCCACTGTCCTGTCCATACAAACATATACCCCAAATCAGAACAGAAACAAAAGCAGGTGGACTGTTTATTCTGTAGGTAAGAAGGAAATTCAGATGAATCCTAAAGAACTTAGAGTTCATTCATTCATTCATCCAACAAACACTGACAAAATGCTTTGCACGTGCAGGCCCATGTTCCAGGCACAGAAGATATTGCAGAGAAACACAAAGGAAGCAAATGAAACAAAACCGCCCAACCCTTGCCTCCACAGAGCTCATGTACTCATGGCTGTGCGTTAGGCAACAAGTGAGTAATCTATCCCAGGTGACGCTAAGCAGCATGGAGAAAGCCACATGTCCTGCAGGAGAGAACGTCTGGACGGCAGCGAGGGCGTCGCCCTTTTAGATGGGCTGTCGGGAAGCCCACACTCCCCAGGAAGAGTGTGAATAAGGATCTGAAAGAGATGCAGACCCCCGGGAGGGCTCTGCAGGGAGGACGCTCCGGGTGAGGACCGGAGCCAGGGCAAAAGGCTCAAGGTAGGTGCTTGCCTGACACATCTGGGAATGAGCCAAGATGACAGTAAGTGAGGACAGGCTGTTCTGTTACAACATGTGTCTCTCAGAACAGCAATTAGCTCAGAGGCTATTGGTAAATAGCAGGGTAATGTGGGTATCACACGGAAACAAGGTTTTTCTTAGGCAAAAGGAGCCAGAAGAGCAGGAGTAGAAACCCAGGCGTAGCAGGAAGGAGACAGCCCTCAGGTCGGCTGCTACACAGGCTGCGGTGATTTCGGTTCCATGTAAGAGAATTAAAAATGCACAGCTGCACCCGAGCTGTGCCCCCAGAAATGTGTTTTTAGACTACATTCTGCAGAACACAAAGTGTTACAGGACACACACATAGTGTTATAGCAGAAACCTCTGGCCAAGGGAGTCAGGGATTACAGGGGACCAGATCACCAAGAGCCTGAGAGGCCACTGAGTCAGGGGAGAGCACTGGAGGGCTCTGAGCAGAGGATGCAATGTGCAGAGATGCACTGGTGTAGGGTGGGTGGAGCGGGGGGGCAGGTGCAGAGGAGACAGACCAGCTGGGGCCTTTACAGTAATGCAGGTGAGAGAGGATGCGGCTTGGACCAGGAAGGTCACAGAGGAAATGATGGGAACTGGTTAGGATTTTCACAGGAATAGGCTTTGGGAAATGAGAGAAAGAGAGGAGTGAAGATGACCCCAATACTTTTTAGCCTAAGCAACTAAAGGATGGAGGTGTCACCATCTGAGATGGGGATGACTGAAGGGTGACCCAGTACAGGGCGATGAGTTCCGTTTTGGGAGGGTCAGTTTTGAGGGACTACAGAGCCTCGGCTGGGGATTTCAACTGGGAAGCTGAATAGACAGATCCAGAGCCCAGGAGAGATTAATTAGGAAGTTTTCAGTGTGTAAAATATTATTTGAAGCCACAACAGCAAATGTATTAAAATTCCCACCAAATATTGATTTTCTAGCAACCCCACCAGGAGTTAGAACACAGGTTACAAAGCCTGTGGACTTCATGTTTAATTCTTAGCACACGAGCTTGGGTTCCTGGAATGGGAGGAGGGGGTTCCTTTGGTGGCAAAGGGGTACAGAAGAAAGGGGCCTGAGGCCTGGTTCCTGGGTCATTCGAACAGTTAGAGGTTGGGGTGCTGAGTGAAAACAGCACAAGAACTTACAAGGAAGACCTGTGAGGTGTGAGGAAAAATCAGGTACGCGTGGCGTCCTGGAGACCAAATAAAGAAGGGCGGGTGATCCAACAGGCCATGAAGGTGAAGGGTGAGGTTGTGCTACTGAATTTAGCAGCCGGGATCATCCCAGTGACCAAGCCCAGTTTCCAACTGCCACCCCACCAAAATCAATGGAGTACAGACAACTCTCCCAGGGGGTTTTGCTGAAAAAAAAAAAAAGAGATTTTAAAAATAGGGCAAGGGCTAAAGAAAGACATAGGGTCAACAGCCGAATGTTTAGTTTTTATCACACTAGGAGATTACAGCCTGATTTTAGGATGATGGGAATGATCTGGTGGAGAAAGAAAACAGATAATACAAGAGAGAAGGAGAAACATTGCTGGGGTAATATCCTGAGTAAAGGCCAGAGGGAAAGCAAGTGTCAAGAGGAGAGATGTGTCTTATAAGCGCCTTGTCAACAGGAGGACGGCACAGCTGTGGCCACTGTTCTGCGAGATGAGCAGGTGTGGTGGGAGCTGGAGAGTCTCTATGGCCTCTGGGTTGGGTCTGTTCTGTGTTGCAGTAATACTGGAAGAAAGGCTATCTGCACAGAGGCAGGATGTGGGAAGTGAGTGTGAGAGGCTTAGGGAAGACAAGATGTGCAATGGTTAAGCAGGAGGGTAGGAAAGTGAACCAACCAGGGAGCGATGGGTGCACTGCCAGTCATGACTGAGGGCTCAGTGAGGTGGTGGCTGTGAATTTATAGTGAAACCAGTCAGCGTGTGTGTTCTCTCCAGGGTCATTCTGCTCTCAGGTACAGGCATGGTGTAGGCAGGGAGCTGGATTTAATCTCGGTTGAGATTTTGCCAGGTTAAAGTATGATGAAGCAAGAGAAGCACAAAAGATTATGGTAATGAACTACTATGGCTTGAATGGTGTGTTCCCCACAAATTCACGTTGAAATCCTGACACCCAAAGGTAGTAGGTGGGGTCTTTGGGAGGTGACTAGGTCATGAGGCTGGCACCCTCATGAAAGGGATTAGTGCCCTTATAAAAGTGACTCCACAGAGCTCCCTGGTCCCTTCCACAGGTGAGGACACAAAGAGAAGTCTGTGACTCAGAAGAGGGCTCTCACCCAACCATGACCCCAAACTTCCAGCCTCCAGACTGTGAGCAATACATTTATGCTGCGTATAAGCCACCAAGCCGGTGGTATTTTGTTATAGCAGGAACCATGAAATATGGTGTGTGCTAAAGATGTTTGGTTTTTGTCAGCTGAGAATGGAGAGTTAACCAGCACAGGCTTTAAGCAATTGTCATCCAGCAAACGAGAATTACAGATATACTTTTCATCACATAGTGGTATCTATTCCCCCTTCTTTATCAATGTTTCTTTTCCCCTTTCTAGTGGGTGAAACCACAGTAACATCAAACACAAACTTCCCCTTGGGAGATGAGTTAAGATGTGTAATATCCCCAATAACACTGAGAGTGACCATCTTTTGAGGCTCAGTATTTATAATGGAGAGGTCACCACCCCTACTCTCAGAGGGCTCCTGGAGACCGTGGGGGCTGGCAGGCCATGGGAGCGAACATGACCCATGCACGTGGCTGTGAAACCATTTGCAAGTCATTTCATGCACACGCCTCCCTACTACTCTCATTCTATCCCTACTTCTTGAGCTTCCTGGAGAGATTCTCAACAACTTCCCTCTTAATCTTTTTCTCCCTAGACCTTCCTCCACCAGTGAGCTACAGGACCACCCCCTCAATGCCATCACCACACAGGGACCTTAGCGATGGGACAGGCTGAACCGACCTGTAATTCTGACTGCTGGCAGGCATGACAAGTGGATTTGAAAGGAAGTTCCAGAAAAGTGCATGCTAACTCAAGGTCAAATGAGGTCAGGGCCTGGCATTCCTTGAATATACCATTCTTCTTTGGCAGCTTGCATATACCATTCTTTGGGGCTCTAAAACAGCATTTCCACGCTGGGCTGCTTCTTCTCTGTCTGGCCCTTCTCCCCTAGCAGATCCATTCTAGATCCTTCCTCCTACACCCCACACCTTGATGGCTATGGCTGAATCTCCAGGCTCCCTTCTGGCTGACTTCCTATGGGTTTGAACAATGGAGATTAGAAAGCTGAAAGAGAGGTCAGGGATGACTTCCTTCCAACCCCTGTGTTCAGGCAGAGCCCAAGCCCCCCGCCTGGCTCCTGCTCTCCCAGAACTAGAGAAGCACCACTTCCTTCCACTGCTGCCCCAGGTCTAGGGGTGGTGATGGCCTCCCATGGCCTCCCCAGTGCCTCAACATGCCTCGTTGGTGACTTAAACCCCACCCACCCTTCTGTGCATCTCCCCTTCTTTAAGGTCTCTCGAACCTTCTAAGTTAGACTCTGTGTCTTGCCAGGACCCTGACTGACACCATTTCAAATTCCGCCAATTTTACAACTGCGCTTTGGTGCTGAAACTGCAAGAACAAAAAGCAAATTCCAAATAGGCGCAATATATTTGTTCATTCATTCATTCATTTATTCTTTCATTCTAGGTGAATATGCTTACACCCATGTTTTGTTAAAAGTAGAAACAGAACCCTTTACTTTGAGAACTTCAGAATGACTTATCAGGGAACCAGGTCTACAAATAGCTTTTTTTCCCCCAATAAAACTTTCACTTCCTGAATCAAAGGACATTTACAAAGGCTAGTGGTCACCTGTCATTCAAAAGACTGCTGAAATCTTGTTCTATTAACTGTGACCCTGGAACTGTAATTATTTTATGACAGAGCTGATTTGATATCCTAGACAATTAATCAGCTAGTGGTAAGATGGTTTGGGAGGGTCTCCTAGCTTGAATAAAAGGCCCTGAGATTCTTTCTTCAGAGAATAAAACTCAGAGGAAATGAGAAGAGTTTTAATATACTTCAAAAAAGTTTTCAACAGTAACAACGGGCCTATTGGATAGCTAAATTGTGCCAAATGTCAAAAGATTAGTAATGCAATCTTATATTTACCCAAGATTAGTTGGGCTATACAGACTGGGGTCAAAGAATACTGCTGTTAATTTTCCATGAGCGTGCTTAATGATCAACCTTGAAGACTGCAGTCCTATTTCCTTGTGAGGACCCAAGGTCCTGAAAAGCCTAGGGAAAAACCTGCTGCAATTACCCGGGTAAACTCAGGTCAGAGTGAAATTTCTAAAGAAAATCTATGACTCCAGGAGGTTCTTATCATGAGGAAAATAACTCTGTAGACTGACCAATGGCACCATTGATGCAACATCAGACAGACGTCAACATACCTTGCACAAGATCCACAGTCTGTCGAGTCCTGCCAGGAGGACTCAAAGTGTATCCTTGTTAAGAATAAACAGGCAATCTGCAGTTCACCCAAGCAAAATGGATCAAAAGTATTTTGCTTTGGAAAAATGAAGTGAACGAAGGACTGTATGTTAGCAACTTTTAATTTTTTATTTATTTTTATATTTGTATTGATTTCAGAGAAGGGGGAGGGAGAGAGAGATAGAAACATCCTATCCTATATAATAAAAGCGTAATATGCAAATCGACCAAATGGTGAAACGACTGGTCGCTATGATGTGCACTGACCACCAGGCAGAAGATGCTCAATACAGGAGCTGCCCCCTGGTGGTCAGTGTGATCCCACAGGTGGAGTGCCACTCAGCCAGAAGCCGGGCTCATGGCTGGCGAGCGCAGCAGCGGTGGCGGGAGCCACTTTCCGCCTCTGCTGCAGGCGGGCAGTAAGGAGCAAGGGGTCCCAGACTGCGAGAGGGCCAGGCCAGGCTGGAGGGACCGGCCCCCCACCCCCCCACCTCCCCAGTGCACGAATCTCATGCACTGGGCCTCTAGTCAATGATAAGAGAATATCATTGATTGGCTGCCTCCTGCAAACCCCCTACTGGGGATCGAGCCTACAACCCATGTATGTGCCCTTTACCAGAATCGAACCCGGGACTCTTCAGTCTGCAGGCCAATGCTCTATCCATTGAGCCAAACCAGCTAGAGCTGTTAGCAACTTTTTAAACCTTTATTCCTAAGAAGTATGTTAGAGTGGACAAAATAAGACCAATATCAGTCCAAATTCTGCTTGGCCTTAGTGATTCCATTAATCTTTGGCATGTAAATTAGCATCTCTAAGTCCCAGGTTTATCATTCAAAATATAGGAAAAAATATTCATTTCCCTTGCTTCACAGGTACATCTGTTATAAAGATCCCCTATCTCACTTTGAAATGGCTTTTGGGGAAGAAAACAAGAAAAGCATTATCACATCAAAAATAGTAATTAATTCCATAATATACCCTGTCTTTAGAAATATTAAATTGGGCCAAATATAGTGTAGGAAACAGGACAAGGTTGCCCCTCTCCCTGAGTGTGTCACATAAGTAAATAACAGACTGCCAAGCCTGTCACAGCTCTTGGGACAGAGCAAGCCCTCAGCAACACTGAGGTTTTATTGTTAGCATTAGTATCAGAATTAGAAGGAGAAGCATCTGTTAAGGTATTTGCTCAACATATTTCAGTTCAAAATACCATGGAATGTTAGAGGTAAAATACTGTAGAAAGACTGTTCTCTTTGGTTTATAGGTAATCTGCACAGATGGTGAGATAAAGTTAAGTGATTTATCAAAGCCCTCTATTTGCCTGATTAATAATAATAACAACAATAATAGAAGTGCTTACTGTGTGCCAGGCACTGTAGTACTAGTAAGTGCTCTATGTATAATATTGAATCGGCACAGCAGTCTAATGTGACAGAATACTAGTTACTATTATCCCATTTTATGGACTAGGAAGTTGAGGCCCACACCACACAGGGTAAGTGAATCTCACAAAGCACACTCTTGGTCAGAGGCGGAGCTCTGATTCAATCCCAGGTCTACCTGACACCAAAGCCTGGGCCCTTCCCACTGAGCAATGCCTCCTACGTGGCTTGTCACTTGCTCCTTCTTGGATTGCTTTATGACTGGAAGTCTTATCTTTTCAACAAAACCAAGTGCAAGGACAATGTTACCTGTTTCTTTTGAACATGCATGGCACAGGACTGGGTCCTGGGCAGATGCTCAAAAAATGCTCGCTGAGTGTACAGCAGTATTAAAAAATGCCTTGTCACAGCACAAAACTATGAATGCGGCAGCACTCGAGACAAGCCAACTCTGGACAAAATTGCTCAGGTAATGACTTGTGCCTGGATTCCATCCCTTGGCAGGAAGTGAGTCCTTGCTTCTTTAATTGCCCTTGGTTCATCAGTTCAAGAACAGGGCTGGAAGAGAACGGCTCCTCAGCTCTGAGAAGCAGAATGGTAGCATATTCCCCAGCTAGGCCTACGCCAGTGCTGCTTTCGTTCACAGTCAACAACGCCCAGCGAGCTTGCTCAAGCACCCCCAAGGCAGGGCTCGCCTGGGAGGCGGGCAGGTGAAACCAGCTGTCCTTGAGAACACAGCCCTTCCAACTGGCACGAGTGATGCTGTTGGACGTCGGGCACTCAAGAACCTGGAGCAAAGCTTAGCTAAGGGGCAGCGCTAGCTGAGGCTTTTCTTTTCACATTGAAAGAGAAGGAAGCCCCTCCTGAGAGAATGAAGAGACCCGGAATATAAGGTAAGAATTTCCCACTTGTCTCTGGGGAAGGCGCTGTGATGGCAGTCCTTGCATCCTGGCCCCGGGTTGGAGAAGACCCCTCAGCCTTTAGCACGTGTGCTGAGGAAGCGAGCATGACACCTCAGTCTTCGGGAGAACACAGGGCTCTGAGGACTGAGGACTGAGGCAGGAGGGTCGATTGAGGGATCTGAAGGCAGGTGACATGAGTTCTTGACCTATTTCTTTTTAGAAACTGACCTGCTTCTTCCCTCCTGCCTGGCCCAGCACCCTCTCTTCCCATTAAAACTTGGGCACTGGATCTGCTGAATTGGACCAGGGCCCACAGTCAAGCCTCAATCTGGTTGTGTTAGTTCCCAAACCAGATTAGTAACATCATCAACCTGAGAAATGTATACAAACTATTGCTTCGCAAGGTAACTCCAAAAGACGATCCCAAGTTCATCACAACTCAGCTAAAACAAAAGACCACGATGCTTAACAGGGCCATAGGTCTCATATTTACAAACCATGTAAGAGACGTGTGAACACATAATCCAATGTTATAGTCTACCCAATCAAAGTTGTGGACACATTCAGTGTATACCTTTAATGTGTCCTTAATCCTTCCCCACAGCTCCCCCCTTTCTATCCTCCCACCCCCTTGAAGCACAGATAGGTTTGCTGTTCTGAGTTCTAATAAATTTCCTGTTGGAACATTTATAACAGTTTCCGATATCTTCCATCACCCTCAAATCCAAAACAAGGTCAAAGGCATTTCCTGACGTCTCTCAGTGAGCTCATACCAGGCCACAGTGGGAAGCTTTCCTCTTATGGCTCAGACGTTTGGGCACAGGGAACATTTAGAACATGGCGGGCGAAGAATGAGAGCCGTGCCCGACTCTGGAGAGTTCTGTTCCAGATATCCTGGCAGTTACAACTGAAGTTAGACCGAGCTGAGGCACCGCACCAGGCAGCGGGAGCACACCTTGTAATCAGAGCGTGCACATACCAGAACATGCTGTACCTTCTCTCCGTGATGTTCTCATCTTCCACTTGAGCCCCATCTGAATTCAATCATTTGCCTGCCTTCCTCTTTCTCCTTTAGATCAGGAACTGACCCCAGGGAGAAGAGAACACTGTATATATTTGTAAAAGTCTCAGAAATTGCCATAGGAGTACAGTTTTAACATTTTACTCAATAATAATTCTGTTGAAAATTCCAGGATAGTGTCTGACTCACTGAGGCTTATCATGAAAAATTGTGCTACAACACAGAGTCCCTGGACCTCAGTGTCTTATCCTATAAAACATGAGACGTGGGCTTGAAGATCTCTGGTCCCTGTTTTATGAATCCCTTACTTCCGGCTGTTAAGTTTTCATGTACAAGCGCCGATGGACAAGTAGCATACCTTCTCAGAAGCGTGGACGAATGCTTTAAGCATGATCTGGATGAGACCTACCCTCTAGACTAGTTAGTCTCACAGAAGTTAACACAATACGTGGAAAAGCTGCTGAGCTTAGCGAAATCACCCATGGTGCTTCCAGATCTTTCTCTAAGCCCTTGGTCAGTATAGCTTGCAGAAGAGCTTATTTTCAGAACTTGCCCATCTTTAGGGCCTTTTTTTTGTCATGGCCCCTCCCCGCACTGTTATGTTTACAAATCTGGCTGCTTTTCTTAGCCTAGAGCAGTGGTTCTCAACCAGGAAGGCTTTTCTCCCCTGGTGGCATTTGGCAAGGTCAGGGTTAACTTTTGGTTGCCACAAGTTGGGGAGGTGTGTTACTGGCCATCCAGTGGGTAAAGACCAGGGATGCTGCTAAACATCCTACAGTGTGAAGAGCTGTCCTCACAACAGAGAAGAGTCTGACCCCAAATGTCAATAGTGCCAAGACTGAGAAGCCCAGGTCTAGAGAGAGGAGGGATGGAGGAAGGGAGGGAGGAAAGGAAGAAAGAAAAAAAGAAAAGAAAAGAAAAGAAAAGAAAAGAAAAAAGAAGGAAAGGAGAGGTTAGAACCAGCAGTCCTCTCTGGCAACACTTTCTCCAGAAGGGCCACATCCTGGCCTGCGTGTAGCTGACTCACTGCACACATGCATGTTACCTGCCAAGATGCTATAGGCTCTCTGAGTTTGTGACCTCTGAACTCTATTACGCTTCTGGCATTTTGTTTTAAAATCCCCTCCCCCTGCTTCTCCTCTAAAAGAGGGTCTAGTCACGGTGCTTCAACTAAGTTTCAGCCCCTTTGCAGAGCAACAGAAAGCCAGTCCAGCCCTCCTGAGCTGATTGATTCTCTCAGGTGACCAAACAGGGTGGATTCTGTTTTCTTTGCAGGTTGAAACTCTTGTTTTTCTTAGGACACACTGTTCTCTTGAGGCCCTATGCCTGGCAGCAAAAAAAAAAAAAAAAAAAAAAAAAAAAAAGCAACCACATGCAACTTTGCTGTGGGTAGTCAGGTACGCGGCAAGAATTCAGGGTCTGATAACTCAGACACTCAGAGAACTTCCTCATCAAGGTGAAAACCCCTTACACCTCAGAGGCCTCACCCAGGCCTGGAGCTTTTGGGCAATCAACAAAGAGCCACAAGGGAGGGCAACTGGAGAGAAAAGTGGCTGCTGACTCAACAGTAGTCACCTGGTAAGTGTCAGGCATTTCCGTACCTGCTAGGGCTCCGTAGGTGCTACGTTTGTCTCTGCCAAGCTAATGCGACCCAGTAGTTCCCCATGGCCTTCCCCACCGAAGGGACTGCTGGCTGGTCTACGGGACACCTGTTGGGAATACCCAGCTCGGAGACATGGGCGTCCTCACCCTTTTCCCCACTGGACTGAGGCCAGCCAGCAGCGGCCACTCCTCCCTGGCATGGGCCCTGTTTTACCATGGGAGCCGGAAGGAAGTCATTCTTTGCCCCGTACCAGGGGATCAGAGAGGTATACTAACCTTTATTCTATCAAGTGAGAAAAAGCAAGATCCATAGGAGTTTAGACCAGAGATTTCCAATCTTTCCATGGATCAGAAGGGCCTCTTAAAGGAGACCCTAAGTTGTCTAGTTAGTAACAGTTCTCCCCCACTGTGTTCCTACAGAACACATTTTTATGGGGGTGGCATTGTGCCTACCTTAAAACAAACAGAAAGCCCCCATTCTCCAGCTTCCCTTGCAGAAAGGGCTGGCTCTATGGTTAACAACATGTACACTGGTCACCAAGGAGGACACGGAAGAGAACAAACTTAGCTGGGTAACTGTTTACCTTTTGCCCTCTACCCTTCTTCTTCTTCTGGCCTGGAAGCATGTGCCTGGATCCCCTGCAGCTGTTTTTTGAGCACAAGAAAGAGGGCAGTATAATAAGGACTATGAAGAGAAAGCTCGAAGAAGCTCGCGACACTTGCTGTTATGGAGACTACAATCCTTATACCATGGCAACTTTGCAATTTATTTAATTTTTCTGAGCCTGTTTCCTGAAGTATGTTCTTATCTCCCTTGCGGGGTTTGTATGGGGATTTAAATGAGATAATATCTGCTTAACTGCCTCAGAATGGCTGATAAAAATCAGTTTCCAAATCAACAAATAAATCACTCCTTTCTCCTTTTCAATCAGATCTCCAGACATCAGGAGAAATCAAGCCAGACTTACTGCTGCTTACTAATAAGCTAAACAGGCCTCTGTCTAAAGTGTTTTTTGACTTGGTGTCAAATTATTGAGAAAACAAGGCCCTAGGCCAGCGATTTTCTTTTTCTTTTTTCTTTTTCTTTTTTTAAAAATTTATTTATTGATTAAGTTATTACATATGTGTCCTTATCCCCACATTACCCCCCATCCCCCTCACTCATACCCTCATCCCCCTGTTGTCTATGTCCATAGGCCAGCGATTTTCAACCATTTTCATCACATGGCACCCATGAACTAATTACTAAAATTCTGCAGCACACCAAAAATATATGATATGTTTTGCCGATCTGACAAAAATAATTAAGCATGCCTAGCCAGTTTGGCTCAGTGGATAGAGCGTCAGCCTGCAAACTGAAAGGTCCCAGGTTCGATTCCGGTCAAGGGCACATGCCCGGGTTGTGGGCTTGATCCCCAGTGGGAGACTTGCGGGAGGCAGCCGATCCATGATTCTCTCTCATCATGGATGTTTCTATCTCTCTCTCCCTTTTGCTTCCTCTCTGAAATCAATAAAAATATATTTTAAAAAATAATTAAGCATAATTTTGATTCATTCACACCTGACGGCTACTGTTGTGTTGGCTGTTGTCATTTTTTAATTTGACAAGGTAGGGGGGTAAAGAGGTCAGTGGCCCTGACTAAGAAGCCAGGTATTGCATGTTCATAAAATTCTCACAGCACACCAGCTGATAATCACTGGACTAGGCAAATGAAAGAGATTCCCTTCAAGGTGAGCAGCAAGAGGTAAGGTAAGTAGCAGGCTGGGCCGTGCAGGCTGAAGCAGAGAGAATGTGTGGCTTTGCTCAGTAGGGAACCTAAGAATATCTGAAATAAAGCAAGCATCAGGAAGGATCTCAAAAGCCCTTACAGCTCAAGATGTCAACCTCCAGGGAAATGAGGCAAAATGGAAAAGCCAAGAGGGAGAGCCATCCTTTGCATGACCCCAGGGCCTGCGGACCTGACACCAGGCCGTTCCTTTGCCCAGGCTACGAGCACACCCGTGATTTTGATTCCTACGTGCATACAAGCCACCTGTGAACAGGTGACTCTTTTCTAATGTTTTCTACTTTCCAAGGAAATCATTGACTTCCACAATTTCTCTTTTCTAGCCCGCAGTTCTTTGGCACCAAGTGAATCTGCTAACTTCCTTCTCTTTAGAGCAGACATCAGCCAACTTTCACTGTAAAGGGCCAGAGCGTAAATACCTTAGTCTCTGTCCCAACTCCGCTCTGGAAGTGAGAAAGCAGCCACTGGGAACACTGATAACATGGAAGGAATGGGCATGGTTGTGTTTCAATTACATTGTATTTACAAAGCAGGTGGCCTAGTTTGGCAATCTCTGCTTTAAAGGGCGTTGGGATTATGCTATACAAAAGCAAACAAGAAACATTTGATCATACATAACACTCTCTCACCAATAATTATTATCATGAAACAAACCAGAGGGCTCCAAATGAAAACCAACAGAGAAAAACATGAAATGGGAAAGACAGGCATTCCTACATTTGAAACAGTGCTTATCATGCGAAGCCAAAGACTCAAATGTTCAAAGATTAATGTTCAAAGATCAATGCGAATTGTGATAAGCAAGGAAGTGAATAAAATCATCTGTAGACTATAGCACAGGGGTTCCACATGAAGGTCAAGGTAACCATTAGGAATGAATGGGAAACACCAATAAGAAGTCCAGCCTTTGAACCTTTAAGCACAAAAGTACAACAAGAGGCAGAGATATGAGCTTGGGCAGTAGCAGAACATCCGGTCCAAACAGATGTCCTCCAGACATCTGAGACCCCTCCCTTTGGCCCCAAAACTACTTGGCACTGGCCTCACTGCTTTGCTTTCTTCCTTACTCATATGCAAGTGTTCAAATGATGAAAATGATTTACGTGGGAGGCACACAGAGGAAGATGAACAAAACAGAGAGAGAAGGCACTGGAGAAAATCAGAGCCAGAGGAGGGTCATGAGGCCGAGCACCTTCAGGAAGGCTGGTCTTTTGGCTGTTCTGTGGCTGTGCTACTGTCTCCCACAAATGGAATTTGTTTCTACTCTTCTTACCTGGAACTCCCTTCTTTCATAAGTAACAGCCAACACTTCTGAAGGACTCACCTCATGTCAATGTTCTAAGTACATTATATACACATACTTTGATACTTTTGATCCTCAACAGGTGCAGTAGGTCCTATCATGGAACAGATGAGACAACTGAATCACAGAGAGGCCAAGTAATTTTCCCAGGGCTACACAGCTAACTAGTGACAGAACTGGAACTAGAACCCAGACAGTCTGGCTCCATTCTGTGCTCCCAGCCTCCACATTATCCTGAGTTCACAGCCTTCCTTCTCCACAGTGCGGACTGGGCACCTCACCCTCCTCTCTACCCTCCCGTGTATCCCAGAAAGTTTTTTTTTTTTCATTTTTCTCAAGAAAATGATTTAATATAGCTTTCAGATACAATTGCCAATTTATAGGAAATAAAGAGGACAGGGAAAGATGTGAAAGAATATCCTGGGTAAGCAATCAGCAAAATCTAGACTGTAGCAAACTCTCCAGGATAAACCATTCGCTATTTTCAATGACTAGATGACAGAAAGATGATTTTGAACCTATAGATTAAGAGACTTAAAAGGCTTATAACCACTTTCAATGTGTGGATATTATTTAGAGCCAGATTTAAAAACAAACAAACTGAAAAACAAATTATGACATTTATGAGACAATTGTAATTTGAACACCATCTGAATGATTTAAAGAATTATTTTTTCATATAAAAATGGTATTATGAATATACCTCTAAAGCGCTTATCTTTTAGAGATTTATTCTGAAACACTCATGAATATAATAAAATGATGTCTGGGATTTGCTTCCAAATAGTACGGGAGGAAGAAATTGGGTGTGGCAGAAATGACACAAAATCGGCCATGAATTGATTGCTACTGAAGCTGCATGATAGGTGTTTGAGGACTCATGATCCTCTTCTGCTTACTTTTGTAAAAGCTGAAAATTTATATAATAAGAATTTTATAAAAGTGTGAAAGAGAGACACGCTAGGGTTTAGGAACAAGGCTTCAGGCAAGGAGGAGATTCCCTATTTGTCAGTACTTCATCTACATGTGTATCCTCTTTCAGCACATATTTTAAAGCGTAAGGCGAAAGTTTAAATGGAATGCGAGTATGGAAGGGAAGTGCTCTCATTCCTGAAAGATAAGCCTTGGAGATGCTGGGATAACCAGCAATTAATTCCCTCAGGAGCAAGTTTCTTTAATAGCAGGAAAGCACTCGAAGACCAATGAGGCCTAACCTCTGTTACCCCCTGGCCATACCTAATCCTGCTCTGACAAGTTCAGGGTTGAAAGCACGAGGAGGATGAAAATCACACCCATACATCTCGGGACTGGAGGAGGAAAGGAAGTCCTCAGTGAAGGGGATAGGGAGCAACGACACACATGAGAGAGTGAAAGGCCACATGGTGTCAAGTTCAAAGCACTGTCCCTACAGACGTAGGTTTCAATCCCAGCCCCACAACCCATCTGCTGAGCAACTTTAGAAGGTCACTTAACTACTGTGGACCTTGACTATGTTATCTTCAAACTGAGGAATTTGAATCCACATTCCTATGAAGATCCATAATCCAAAAGATAAAACTAAAGATATATGCTCTTGGAAGCCAACCAGAACACTAGACCCGATAAACTATTCATTTCTAGTCTAGTGAAGGCTTCTCTGAAATGTTACCACTGAGCCACAGAGCTCTGGGTCTTTGGCAAGACAAAGAAACAAGGTGAAATTAGTGAAGCTGAGAAGAGACCATATTGAATAAAATGGAATCTGAAAAGTAGTATGCTCTACACTGGGATCAATGTTTCAACTAAGGGGATAAATTGTGGATGAAAATGATGGGATGAAAACAGATGAGAGTAAATGAGTTTTCTGCCTGGACACTGCTAACTCTGGGTGTTCAACCATCCATTGGTGCCAATTGTCTGGAAGGCAATCTGTCCTTCAACAACTGTAATCGGATGTCAGACAAAGCATACCTGAGACTTACAAATTTCACAGGCCAAATAATACTGCCTCAACTTCCAGAAACTAGACTCCCACAATGCAATGCATGACTTTCCATTTGGTGTCCCAAGATCAGACATAGCTCCAGGTCTGTGTCTCCATGGAGATGCATCCAATATACCCAGTCATTAGGTCTTCAACAAGAGTTTAAGAAAATAATTGGTCCGGTTTGCTCAATGACCTTCAAAGAAAGGACAAGTCCTTGGAAATGATGAAGGAGCCTGGTATACTGAATTGGTTGACAATACTCTTGACCTTAAATTGCAGGATTATTCACTAATCAAGAACGACTAATTCTCGCTGCTTAGAGAGCCTAATTAGTTTTGTGCTCATGCTTCCCCTTCTGACACAAAGTACCTCTTCACAACTCGGGGAGGTTTCCGCCGGCATTGCCTCAACTGGTCTTGACAAGAGAAGAGATGAATCATAGCAGCAGCCTGGCACCCTCTCAATCTATAACAACTCCTCCTCACCAATGGCTAAATCAGAGCCGGCCAGATGCAGGGAGCTTTTTTTTCTTTTCTTTTTAAATAAAAAGAGGGACATTCACAAAGGAGAAGCCCTATTTGACATAAGTAGAATTACTGGTGACTTGGCCAATAGAGCTGCTGTCAAGGGTGGGTCTATGCAGACAGTGAAGGCAAGCCCAGATAGGATTGGCTTGTGATGATGGTTCCAAAACTAATCTGTTTCAAGAGATAAAATACTCAACATAATCTCCGGTATAATGAAGACGCATAGAGCTAAATGCCTGTCAGACTTCTGAGCCCCACCTCCATTCAGCTATGGTAAGCCAAGGCTTTCATGCTTTCTCCACTGCAAGTGTTTCTTCTTGAAATCGAACATGTGTACACAAGCTTCAGTTACCTGCACGAACAGCTTTCTACCCTAACCCAAACGAACCTACAATCCCAATAAGTCTGGGTTGGGCTAATTTTGAGGCCAATCCATTTTTTCTAATCTCACAGTAATAGGGCAGTGATGAAAAGCTGTCCAGAAGAAAAATAACAGATAGTGACTGGGGGGAGGAGGGTTGTATTTAAGTAATGCAGGATGAATAACATACATAAGGAAAATATGTAAATGAATAGAGCAATAATATTAATAAAAAAACTACCAGGCTGACAAGCAATAGGTGAGATGATTACAATCTTGGTGGAAAAATTAGCTAATAAATAATTCATAAATCTCTCTGGGGGTAGGGAAGAAAACTTATCTACTCTTCAGCCATGCTGTCTCCCTCTCAATGGAGTTACCGCTATATTCTTTTCCTGCGTGCACATCTCCCAGTACACTCAGTGTTCCCAGAACATTCTATAAGTACGTATTAGATAGTGGAGTACCCTGAATGTGCCTCCTAGCTATGATTGTCCCTTCTCATTCCTGCTTGCCTATAAAAGCATCATGTACCTCAAGCAATACCTGTATCTTACAATGTAATCTATCCCCCTAAAAAAGAAATTAGAAGATATGTCACTTAGTTTCATACCTGTGGCCCAATACAACATAGAGGTTGTCAGATTGCCTGGGTGAGATGAGACACTAAAACATAGAAACGCCAAGATGTAGGAGCTTTCATCACCTAAGAGTGTTGCTAAATCAGAAACTTAATTCCAACCACTTACATGTTTGGCTCTGCCAGCTAAGCACCTCACCAGAGAGAACTAATGAATTTTTATAGTACAGGCAAATCCCTTCCTTGCAGTTCACTCATCTATAAAGGACAACGAGCAGAAATAAAAACCCAACATTTTGAGGTGACTCTACTAGACTCCTGGGTGAGGATGTCATCAGCTTGCTCCACATCAGTTGTATTTACAGCGGTAAGTTCTCTCTCTTATCCTCCCGTTCATGCTAAGCTGTGCTCAAAGGCACAGAGAGACATCAGTGGCTGCCCCATAGCAAGGTTCCAGAAGACAGCGTGACGAGTGGATGGTTAGGGTACCCAGGGTTAGTTACATGAATGGGTGTCTCCTGGATGTTGCTACTTTTATATACACCCATCCATGTTTGATGTATTTGAGGAGTTTTAGACAGAATAAACTATTAGATAGCTTCCTCCTAACAAGTCTTTTTCATGAGAGTTGGTTTCTGAATATTAGGAATCTGAATAGGGTTCTGTTACTTGTTGAGCTACTAGTACCCAGCAAGAGGGATACTGAGGAGGCAAGGACTTATGGATGCCCTCTTCCTCCCCCCGTGAAAATGACCATCCTGACACAACCAACCAGCCAGGGTATGGTTGCCAACAGTTCCAATGGGAGGAGAAGGGTTGCGTCAGTCAGGGAGACTTAAGGTGCAAACTTGGTGATGATGTTTCCTGGGGCTCCCTTTGAGTTTCTAAAATAGCCCAGCTCTAGAGTCCACGGGGAGTTTGGCCATGATAAGTAGGTTAAGTATACCCTGTCCTTTGGGACTTGCACTCTCTCAGTATTTACTAGGCATCCACTGGAGCACCTATTCTCAGCTGCAGTGACGAACATTCCCAGTAAACCCCAAGATTCCCTTTCTGCTCCAAGACATCAGTGTCAGTCTCTGCAAAGTCTTCCCTATGCTGATTACGTAAAACCATGTTACTTGGTTACTCTAGACAGTTAGGATCTACGTCAGCCAAGAAATTGTGATGCAGGGCTTGCTGTAGTGTAGGCAAGACAAGGAAAACCTATCCACCTTGGCTGTATTTTCCCATGTGATCATGGTCTATCCTGGCAAATGAAAGGTGGGAGAACAGGTCAAGACTAATACCTGTGTAAAATGTGCACAAAACACGTAATTGGGCCTATGTCTACAAAAGTGGCACCTTCAGAAACATTTCTTTTGCCCTCAATTTACAAGCATTACCAGGCCTGAAAAGTTTTCTTTCTTTTCTATTATTACCATATATAGATTCTATGAATAAGAAACAGATCATGTCTGATCCTCCTAATTATGTGTTAGGTCCCTCCACAAAAATCACTAGTTATTGGATACCACAGTCCTAGAAAGTCAAGTACACAGGTCTGAAACTGTGTATTTTATGTATCCATGAAATTACCAAAAATAATTTTTAGGCACCCTCTATTGAACAGGTTTGCATTGCTTCTTAAAAATCAGGACTTGCAAATGTTTATATATTTAGGCAGAAGTTTTTCAAAACATATGATGACCAACACATTTTTAAATCTACCATTAAAAGAACATTTTTGCTGATAATATGATATCCCAAAATCCTTCTGCATTCCAAAGAAAGGCTGGCTGTATTCTAAGCAATCGCTTTCATTTGACACAGTTAAGTCCTCCATCTCCCCACCTCCATTGACAGACATGCTTGGCAACAAAACCTGCTTTCTGCCCAAGGAATCACTGAAAAGTCCCCACCACTCCTGGGAAGGAGGAGGGGCCAATCCTTTGAAAACCCCATTTCCATTTTATCTTCAATGTACCAAATAATGGAATTTCTACATAACAATATGACTTTTTTCCTGACAGCATGTATTCGGATTTCCTGTTACACATTCCGTTACTTGATTTGTGGTGATCTAAACTATTTCTGACATACTTTGATGCCTCCACCCTTTAAATACTTGCAGCTTATCTGTGTTTTTAAGCCAATTTTCACCCAATGTTTGCCATAAGCAGCGGTTCCACTGTGACCAAAACAAGCTGGAAAGAGATTTAAGTTAAATTTTTCAGAGAGAAAGGAAGGAATAGAGATAGAGAGATAGAAACATCGATAAGAGAGGAACATCATTAATTGGCCCCCCACTGGGGATTGAGCCCACAACCGAGGTACGTGCCCTTGACGGAATCGAACCTGGGACCCTTCAGTCCGAGGGCTGACGCTCTATCAACTGAGCCAAACCGGCTAGAGCTAAGATTATGTTTTTAAGGGACAGTCCTAAAAGGCCAGGCAGGACACTGCAGGCCAGGTTATAGCTGGGACGCCGTCCACAGGGGCAGCTACATCTGTGCAGCAGGTGCCTCCTGAGTAGATATTGCTGACCTTTCATTTTGCATTTGCAGTCCAGGGCCCAGCAAAGTGGCAGATGCCAATGAAGGCCATTGGGCTGACACAAAGGCAAAGGCAATCAGGTGGACTTGATCGCACGGCACAGCTCTGCCAAGGTAGCTAGGCCAGGGTCATAATCATAGTCTGCAATGTTGAGACATGAGTGAGATGCAACAGTCTTCATAATACAATCCGCATGGTGATGCCATTACTGAGAGTAAATACAACCCTCCGCTACATACAACCTACTGCTTCTGGAAGGAAAAGGAAGAAGCCACAGGGACCTGTGAGCCATTCCCATGTTTCAGGGGGTAAATGCTGATCTCTATGAACATCTCAGGAATCAAAACTTATCCAGACCCTTCCACTAGCTTCAGAAGTTCGTTTCACCCTTCTTCTTCCAAGTTACACTGGTCAGCTGCATGCACTTGTCCAGTTTTTGTGTTTTCCATGTGGGAATATCTTTTACCAAAATGTTCTTGCTTATTTTTCCCTTAGAATCTACTGTAACTTTAAGGTGTTTTTTTTTTTCTTCTTCTCTTCTTTAGAAACAGAAAAAGGGAGGGTATTTAAATGAGGTTTAGAGTTCAAAGCTAAATAGAAGGGCAGTTTGTTCAGCTGGGCATATCCAACCCTGCTCTCAAATGTTTATTTTATAACTTTGTCCTATTTTAAAAGTCTTATTTATAAAGATTAATGGCCATAACTTCTGAATTTGGAGAGAGAAGCAAAATGCCTGAGCCCAGACATCCAAATGGAACTCCAGCGATAATTCATATCAACACACAATGATCTCCAAAGCAACTCCCCTCACAATAGAACAAATGAAAGGAGACAAAATGATGAGCCTGTCTATGCTGCTGTATGATGACAACTCCAATTCTTGTGTTGCTGCTGCTGCATTGCCAAAAGTATGCTGCTTACTAAAATGGCAATAAGTGCATAAAACAAGTGTGTGTGTATGTGCATATGCATGTGCGTGTGAGTGTATGTTTAAATCATGCTCTACTTAGCTACTTATAAATTATAGACATCAAGACGCTACAGTCACTCATTTATGTTTCTAACAGAAAAAGCCAAATGATTCTTCTTTGTTATTTCAATCCCATATTCTACTTCTCTTTTCACCAAGCTAATTCTCATCTTATGTGGTTCTGACCAAACATTGCCAAGAGAGCTAGGGAGTCCATTTTCAGGACTGAAGTCTGTTGTTGTTTTTTAAAAAAGGTAATAGGTTAAAAAAAAATAAAAAGAGAGCCAGGTAAATAAGCTGGGAGGGGCCACTGGGAAGCTGGGAAAGGATTGCAAGCGAACAAAGTTGAGAAAGAATGGGAAAGAATAAGAAGACTGAGCAGGCAGGTGGTGATAGGTGGGGCAAGAAGTGAGGAATAGAGAGGACAGGAAAAGGAGATAGAGAGGACAGGAAAAGGAGATAGAGAGGACAGGCAAAGGAGATAGAGAGGACAGATGTCGAAGAATGCAAGGAGCAGGGAATAAGTAGGCAGAACTCTGGACTGCACTGAGATTTGTCAGGTAGTTAAGCAGTGGAATTGGGTGTTGGATAGTTCTACCATGTAGTAGTAACTGGATGAACTCGGGCAAGTTTCTTAACCTTAGGGTGAACATGTAATCCACTTCACAGAGTTATCGTGAGGATTAATTGAAATAATCCCAGCAAACACTTTGCACATGGTGAGCACTATCCAAAAGTCAGCTATGCTGATGAAGGTGACTCTTTGGCTCCATGGGAATCTCTACATGAGCCACTTAGAGTTTCTCTCCTCCAGAAACGTACATTAGGAGGGAAGATAAAATATGTACACAAATGGATCTCTATCACAGAAAAATGAAATATTTGGTGGGTCTTCAAAAATAACACAAGCTCTAAAGAACTCAGAAGACCAATACACTGAAATTCTACCAAGTTAAAAATAATTAAGTTAAAATAGAGAGATGAAAGGTGAATAAATAAGGTGTCATGACATGGGAAGAGAGCAGATAGGAATACAGTAACTGTGTGCATGTAGTTAAAAGGCTGGGCTTTCAAATTGCACAGATCTGGGCTCAAATCCCAGCTAAGCCGTTTACTAGTCGGGTGACTTTGAACATGTTACTTGCTTCCCGGAGCTCTGTTTACGTGTGTATAAAAGGGGAATACAAATCTCTTTAAGGCTGTGATGTGGATTAATTGAGGAAGTATAGAAATTTAGCACAGTGGTTTAACAAATGTGGTGTCATTATTGCTTTTAGAGTTTAGTACTATATTTAAAGTTCATAGGGGATTTAGAGAACCTTGCATGAGGAACTAAATAAACTAGGCTCAGTATCCTTGCAGGAGAGAAGGCAGGAGCCAGAGCACAGGCCCAGTAGGTAGGTCAGCATGTAGGCGGGCCATGCTTGTCGGGGTGGGCAGAAATAAAGCCACATGAAGAGCTGTATCAAAACAGGTAAGCAGCTGTTCCACTGTGACCAAAACAAGCTGGAAAGAGATTTAAGTTAAATGTCGACCGAGAAGTTTCATGATATGCAAATGTGCAGAGCCACTGACAGAAATCACCACTAGTATCAGCCTCATTTGGAGGGTTTTAAGATACATAGGCAGTAATCTTTATTCGTGTTTTAATACAGTTCTGCCTACAGGCTGATAGATGGAATGAGTAACTGTCTCAGTACATCTTCCTACACTGCAGATAAATGGCATTCGCCTCTTAGTTGAAATGGAGTTTTGGTGAGTGTCATGGAAAAAAGAAAGAGGTAGGAACAAATATGTGTTGTTGTTGTTCTTTCTCCTCAAGAAACCACATTCAGGAATCTGGCACTATGCTAGGTTGATCTGTAGTAATTCTGCAATCTGGGCCATATGGTTTTATTTTGGTGTTGTATTTCATGATCTCTATCCATTGTAATCCCACTGGTGAACGTATGGTGATAGCTAGGCATACTCTTTAGCAAATTTGGAAACTGAGGCACAAGAACGTTAAATTATTTGTCCAAAATAAACACAGAAGGGAGAGCTTTCCTCCATCTAAATCTTTTTGCCAAGATTCACGTTAAACGCAACATCGTCAACTGCCTAATAACTATTAGATATAGAAAAGAATGTTTCCCATTCATTAAACTGATACACTAAAAATACGCATGACAATATTCTATTTGATAAACCTGCTCCACTTGGTGGAAAAACCTTCCCACAGTTCTTAGAATCCAGAATCCCTTTGGCCATTTAGGGAGCAATGTTAGAAAAGTTCAATCATTCAATTTTGACTGCTGAGATTCACCATGAAAATGATATTCTAATTGTATGAAATTTTCTGAAGATCAATGTCACAATAATAATAGCATATTAAAGGGAGAAAAAACTGGACCCTGGATTATTGAGCCTATTAAGGATATCATTATGTAGAATACTGCTTTCTGCAAATTTATAAAATAATGTTTTAAAATCTGCCTTCTGGATTTAAAAAATCATTAAATAATAGTAGCTAAGTATTTTTATAAGCCATACAGAGAGAGGAGGAAGGAAAATTTTGAACAATATCACATCATAAACTTTTTTAAAAAAGAGTGTCATTTAAATTAAAACAAATGAGACTTTTGAAGGATGAAGTTGGAGGCTTACATTCTTTCACTCATGTCTTCATTCATTCATTCATTCATTCGGCGCTGATAAGCCCAGAGCCCTCTGTTAAACTGTTATTAAGAGTTCAAAAGCAATAAAATATTCGGTCTTTGATCTCACAGAATATACAGCTTAGATAAGAGACAATGTTTCATTAGGTTTCTGCCAGATAATTTAAAATAATGTAGAGTTATGTATAACAAACAAAGTTGTATGTGTTATAGGAATATAAACATTTTTTAAATGAACAAAAAAGCAGACAAGTTTCTATTTCTTTGATATACCTTCCCTCCATGTTTTCTCTGATTCCTATGTATCCTAAAGAATATCAATATTGAACTGGAAAAGCATTAATAGCAAGAACACAGGTAGGAATGACTCACATTGGTATGATTGGGTAAGATTATGATTCATTATAAGTCATCAAGATTAATGAAGTGATGTGAATGCAAATAAAGTATAAGTGATTGCGGGAAGAACAGACAAAGCAAAATTCTTAAGAAAGGAGAACAGTAATGAGAATGCAAAGTAGTTCATGTGAACCATTTCAAAGTAAGTCCCCACTTTTGTCCAAGATAGTTCTTGGAAACGGCGACTTCAAGTCAAAGGACAAACGAGGCAACTAATGTCACTAGAGGGTAATTGATATGAGCAAGAGTTAGGTCTCTACGGCATATTTCTGGTCACAAAAACATCACCGAACTTCTAATTAAGACCCCAAAATGATAATAATTCTCCTCCTCCCTCCTCTTCCTCCTCTTCCTCCTCCTCCTTCTTCTTCTTGTATTTCCCAATGAAGTTTTTATTTATTTTTATTACATTTATTGGGGTAACATTGCTTAATATGATCATAGAGGTTTCAAATGTACATTTCTATGATACATGATCTATATGTTATATTGTATGCCCACTATCTAAAGTCAAATCATCTTTCATCACCATATATTTGACCCCTTAACCTTTACTACCTCCTGCCCACCCCCCCTTTCCTCTGGCAACCACCATTCTATTGTCTGTGAGTTTTTGTTTGCTTTTCTTGTTTATTCATTTGTTGCTTTCATATTCCACATATGAGTGAAATTATGTTAAGTCAAACTTTTTCTGTCATCTCAAAGTCAATGAAATAGATGTGAGCTATGCATACACTTGAGAAAGATTACTAAAAACAAGTAAGATCATTGTTTTCCAACCCACTGATTCTAGTTCAGGCTGGTGGGTGGCCAGAGCCAGTCCTGGCAGCTCAGGGCGCAAGGCAGGACCCCACCCTGGCAGGACACCCTTCCACCACAGGGCCACTCAGACTCACATCCCCCCTCACTCAGTCCAGGACAGTTAGACATGCCTGCTCCCCTAACGTGCACATCTTCACGACGTGGATGGAAACTGGAGTCCCGGGAGGAAACCCAGGCAGATATTGGGAGAGGGTGCAAACTCACACAGATAGTGGACCCCTCGGGAAGTCAGTTGTGTCCATCCACTTATAACAAAGTGTCATTGAGCAAAATGGTGTTATTTGAGGACCAGCTATGTGAGTCCTCATTTATTCCATCTCCAGCTGCTTAATACAGGGCCGGGGGGCCTTTGCCTGGCAGGTCAATATTAAATGCCTCAGAGGGAAACATATTTAAAGCATGCTATTTAAATACCTACAGGAACCACCTCTTATTAAAATACAGAAATGTACAAGGAATACAGAAATGTATAAGGTTACTCTCTTTTGCGGTGCATTAGTCTTTCCTTCACCTCCATTAAAAAAAAAAATAGAATCTGGCTTCTTAATTCTGCTGTCTGCAAGCCAATTTCCAAATTACAGGGGCTCAGGTCCTAGCCAACTGAATTGAATCTGAAATTGCCATGTGTTCCTATGGAAATCATTTTGTTTGCCATTTTGTTAGAGGTAGCTATTATCTTAAATAGTACACCCGGGAGAGAAACCCTGAGCAGCTTTGTTAGAAAAGTAGGAGAGAAACGAAGGCAATGGAATGGTTGCATGAGAGATGCAGAGACAGACAGACTAATGGCTGGAACAAGGTCCTGAAGCAGTGAAATGAGGTGGGATGAAAAACTGGTGGAGAGACAGCAAAACTGAAACAGACTCATAGACACAGAGAACAGACTGGTAGTTGCCAGAGGGGAGGGGACCTGGGAGGCTGGTCAAAAAGGTAACGGGATTAAGAAGTACAGATGGGTAGATACAAAATAGTATGGGCTGGACAGTACAGCATGGGAAATCTAGTCAATAACACTGTAACAACTATGTATGGGGCCAGGTGAGTACTTAAAATAACGGGGGAATCGCTTTGTAAATAATATGATTGTCTAATCACCATGCTGTACACCTGAAACTATTACAAAACAATAGTGAATGCCAACAGTAATTTAGAAACAAAACAAAACTGGTGGTGAAAGGCTTGGGCCTGAGAAGAGACCTGCCCTTCTCTGAGTTCTGACCCAGCGAGAGAGCAAAGATGAAAATCCGGGGAGGTCTATCCAGGAGAAGACACCCTGTCACCCAGGACGGCCTAAATCTGTGGTTCCCAGCGTGTGGTCCTCCAACTGGTGGCAGGGGCACCACCTGGGAGCCCGTTAGAAAAGCGAAGTCAGAAGCCCACCCTGACCTACTGACTCTGAGTCCCTGGGGACAAGGCCCCGGGCACTGGTGTAAGAAGCCCTCAGAGTGATGTTTACACATGTTCGAGTTTGAGAACTACTGACCTACATCCCCAGCTAGAGCAGTAAACCAGATCATCTGCTGAGAGCAAGGGTGGGGTCGCCGTCTGGGGCGGAGACAGAACAGCTGCAGGGAGGAATGCAGGAAGGAGGTGAGGAGTTCAGGAAAAGACCAGCCCAGCTGTGCCAGGCCTGTGTGCAGCGAGCCAGCAATTAAAGTCTTCTGGTGAGCTGTCTGAGTATAACTTCCATGCAGAGGAATCATGGGTCTCTGCAAAACTGCATTCTGATCCTCATATAACTGACTATGACCCTGAAAAGACAGCTTGGTTTAATTTAGGGATTGCTATATGTATGTGCACATGTGTGTGTGTTCATGTGTATCGATGTTTGTATGTATGTGTACGAATGTATGTATGTCTAGAATAAATCTGATTAAGCAGGAAAGGAGAAGAAAAGGTTTTTCTGTATTACAAGGAGGAGAAAATGTACTGGAACGAAGTTAGCAGACTCATAACTATTCTACATGTGTGGCCCTGGGCAAGTGATTCAACTTCTTCAGAGCTCATTTTGTCACCTGTAAAGTGGGGTCTAGAATTCACTGATTCAAACAATAAGAGCTGGGTACAGAAATAACCATAATACAAAGCATATGGTGATGAAGGCAATGATGGGGTATTGATATATGCAAAACACTTAGAGAACAGGGAGGAATTAGCAATTAACTCCGGATAAGGAAAGCAAGAAAGCCTTCACCTAGCAGCGGTTCTCAACCTGTGGGTAGAGACCCCTTTGGGGGTCCAACGACCCTTTCACAGGGGTCGCCTAAAACCATCGGAAAACACATATATAATTACATATTGTTTTTCTGATTAATCACTATGCTTTAATTATGTTCAATTTGTAACGATGAAATTGGGGGTCACCACAACATGAGGAACTGTATGAAAGGGTCGCGGCATTAGGAAGGTTGAGAACCACTGAAGAGGAAGCCCCAGAGCTGGACCACAGAGGGTGAGAGGCAAGTCAGCAGATGGGAGACCATGACTGCAGAGAGAGAAAGAAAGTGCAGGAGGCGCGGGAATGGGACAGCCCAGGTGGATCTGCTTGCCGAGGGAGGAACAAGGTCTCTCTTCCAGCTCCAGGACTGATTTCCCAACAATTTCCAGCAGCCTGGAAATAACGGGAAATGGGATGGCATAATTTTATCAACCGGCCCAGTGCTGGGACACTTCTTTCATTTTCAGCAGCTCCTAAATATGGAATGTGGTAAAAGCCTCTGTCAGATTTCCTCCTGGCTGGCTTTAAGGTGAAGAAGCAGGGGTGTACGTAAGTGGTCCAAGGAGTGTCCAACCCTTGCACTAGCCACACTCATCGCCCCAGGGTTGCAGGTATTGCTGGGGCCGCTTGGCAGAGGGTTGGCTCGCCTCTGAAAAGTACTGCTGCTCAGAGGCCAGAATTTAAATTGTTCCATCTTAGGAAAGAACTACAATGAATTCCTGATTAACCTTTTACAAACGGGCCAACGTTTCACTCTCACAGTAAAATTCATATACTGCGTCTCTGGCAAAGAACCCCTGCTAAGCACCCACTTCCTGCCTTAGGCCCTGTCTCAGAGGACTCGAGTGAGCAGAAAATACTGTCCTCTTGAATTTAAAAGCAGTTCTGGGCTCTCCTAGGGGCAGGATGGTTACATTCAACACAAAAGAGCAGCAGGCGCTCCATTTCCAGGAGAAGAGCAAAGAAAGTATCTACAGTTTGATCAGATTTCAGGATTCCAGGACCAAGCCTCAGGCTGATCAATCAGAGCATCACACCTCCTCTTCCTGGAAAATGTTTATTTCTGATAGTTTTTTTTTAAATTTATTTATTTATACGACTTAAATGTACTAAAGGGCATCCTAAAAGTGCTCCTACCCAAGGTCCAGAAGGAACCACATTTTTACTTAATGAGCTGTGCCATGCACATGAGCCTGGAAAGTTTAGTCCAAAGAACAGCACTTCACTGAGTTCTGAGTCCCCATGGTATGAGTCGCAGGCCTGTTTGTAAAGATGACTTTTCTGGAATTTTTAAGGATGTCCACGGTATGGAAACTCCAACAGGGAAACAATCTCCCATAGCAAAGTGTGCGAGACATGAGCTCGGCACCCTTACCAGCGCATGTGCTAGCCAGCGAGCCGTCTACAGCACCTCCTCTGTGCTGAGCACAGAGACACTGCGGCTGACTCTAGCCACAGGTGAGAATCCTGCCCAATCCTGCCCCTGGAATACAGAGCCCAGAATGTCACAACCCACTGGGTTTTAATCCTTTTCCTGACAGCACTCTGACACAATGGTGGTGTCTTGAGTTTTGAGAGTTCAGATCTGATCAAACAGCTACTCTTTCTCTGGCAACCGGTCTTTAGGTCACTGATAAGGTCTTGGACGTGGGCTAAGACTTCTCTTTATTATATTTATTGTACTAGAGGCCCGATGCAGGAAATTCATGCAAGGGTAGGCCTTCACAGTCCCGGCTGCCTCATGGCCCTGTCCCCCGCCCGCACCCGCCTTGGCCTGACACTGCCAGCGTCCAACCGCCCTCCCCCGCCCCCCCATCGATTGCCCTGCAGAGGGTGGCCTGGGCCTCCCTCTTTGGGGCGATCTCGGACCCCCCCCCCCACTAATCACATTGCACCTGCCTTGGCTGGCCTGGCTCCAGTGGGTGTCATAGCGTGTCGTTCTACTGTTCGGCCATTCGGTACATTTGCATATTACGCTTTTATTATTATAGATGTACCATATATATTTCCAGGCTCTTGCTCCATCACTTGGCCTCATTAAATGGGCATCACGTTTAGACTTGATTCCCAACCCTAACATGTCAAGTAGGTATCACTGGAGAAATAGTTGATATCATGAATGATTACCCCTTTCCTCAGTAAGGATTATCGCCATCAGTAAAGTATTTAATTTGGATGCTGGGAAGAAACAGGGATTTTTGTTTTGTTTTGTTTTTACATGTCCAAATAAAATACATCTTTAAGATCTCACAGAACCAGAAACTCACAGATGGCGCTAAGGAGCCTATATGCACCAAGCCCAGGCTCCTTGGGCAGATTTCTCACTTGCAAGCTGTGTACACTGGCAATTAAGAAGAGAGTACGTGTGCCAACAGGAGCCACAGTGTGTGTATGAGGAGAAAGATGGGGTAGAGGCAGAACAAGGCCCCAACAGGACTTCATCCACAGCCTACTGGACAGCAGATGACACGCCGACCCACTGGAATTGTCTGAACTCAGAAGCCTCCAATTTCTATCGCATTTCTGTTGGCCGTATTTCTCCCACAAACTCCCCAAAGGGAACTTTGGGAAAAGGCTTTATAATTATGTGACGTAGCCACAGAAAAGGAGAATGCAGGTTCAAACATGTTTTTGACCACTCACTCATTGTCAATTGGCATTATCTTTAAGAATTCATGCTTTTTAAAGTTAATTGATGTATGTTTCTTAACTCATACAGAAAATTGCACCCCACTAAGAGTATTCCTGTCCAAGAGACCCCACAGATGAAGGGGTAAGCCCCCTTTTCCCACTGCCGAAGGCTGGGAGGAATTCGGGTTCCCACTCACCCTCACTCGCCACATGCCCCATTTTCATTTCTGACTCTGACATTCTGGCTGATCACTGAGCACACTTCTTACATAAGTGAACCCCCTAGTATATAAAAAAACTGCTTGATTTTCTATTACTTCCCAAGACAGTAGCTTCTCCTGAATCATGCTGATGTAAAGTGACCAACCAATGGAAGAATCACTCAAAATACAGCACCATGAATGTCGAGTGGATGCAAACGCCTTGCATTGATCTGGATTCCTTTCAGTCACAACTGTGGAAGTATTTACCCGAAACATTCAGGACCATGGCAGCCAGCCGACCTACTGCCAGAACAGCAGCAAATCAAAAAGTGCCCCTCCCCCCAGGCCCCAGGAATCTGAGGGAGAGGGACACATGCATTTCCTAGGAAAAACATTGAGGCACATACTAGTCCAGAGCTAAGCACTGACCCAGTTGAAGGTAGAAATAGAAAGGTTTAAATAAATACTATAAATAGCGACCTCTGCCCTCACAGATGAGAAGACTCTCAGGACTTACTACCTTGCTCCTGGCTTCCTCAAACACACACCCATTCCCAATGGGTTCAGTGCAATGGATTTTAGAAAAACCATTAAAACCAGCCCAGGAAATCTAAAACAAACTACTCAAGAGTGTGGGGTGGCTGACAGCTGTCAGAGGGGAGGAGTGTTGGGGGCCTGGGGGGAAAAGTGAAGGGATTAAGAAGTACAAGTTGGCACAGAATAGAAATGGGGATGTCAAGTACAATATAGGGGATATAGTCAATAATACCGAGATAACTACGTATGCTGCCAGGTGGGTACTTGAAGCATCGGGGGCACCACTCTATGAAGGACATGATTTTCTAACCACTTTGCTGTACATCTGAAGACAGAATAATATTAGAAAAAGAATGTGGGGTGGTTGGGAAAGAAGGAAAAGCAAGTTGGGAGGCAAAGTGGTTACAGAAGCAGCTCTACTGCGTGATTTTTTCACTCCAAATTTCGATTCCAACTGAATTCAGTACTCCTTCAGTACTCCTCCCAGGGGGTGTCTCCCACAGGCCACCCCAGGGGGTGTCTCTGCCTGGTGGGGAGCCTCACAGAAGACACACTGGCCTGTCCCAAGCTAGTCTCTAAGTGCAGGCTTCCTCTCTGGAAAGTCTGTGTCTTGAAGGAGTGTATGGTGATCAGCTCTAACCATCAGAGAGGCACCTTGGGCATCTGAGTGATGGAAGTTCCATTTGAAGGAAGCGCTGGAAGAGCAATAGAACCAATGTTTACCGATGGATGGCGTGATCCCCAAGGGTCCAGAGGAAACCTGTTGGGGATACAGCTATGAATTTGGATTTTAACCTTTGGGGAACTGAAATATTCTTCTGCTATATTAGATAAAGAGATATGTTCATGTATATACATATACATACATATATACACACACACACTATATATATATGTATATATATATATATACACACACACACACACTATATACACACACACACACACACAGATATACATGTATGTACATATATACTCTTCCCCACCCCCATTTAGGAGGCGAGGCTGTTGGGTTGTTGAGACAGGCTAACTCTTGGGCACGCTCTTCTGAAAGACAAAATGAATATTTACTCCCACTGGGTAAATGTCCCTGGGAAATTTCCAGAAAGAAACTCTGACACTAAAAATCAGTAAACAGCCAGAACATGAAGCAACAGCTCAGGTAAAGTCCAAACTTGAGAACCCCACCACAGCTTATGCTCCTGTTCTGGTACCCGCGGGCCCATTTCCCAGCTGTGCAGGGCATGCAGCTGCCAAGGGAACCGACTCTGCCCATGTCCTGGGTCTCTGGGTCCGAGGAGGCTGCTCTCCTCTCAGCACCGGGTCTGTCTGCCCACCAGGCTGTTCCTATTGCAGGGGAATTTGGGTTCTGGGGAGACGCCTGCATACTGGCCAGAGGGGAACGTCTCCTCAGGCTCCAACACCAGGCACTTTGACATGCCCTGCAGAGGCAGAGGGGGCAGAGCCAGGGCAAGGAGCAGGCAGGCCTTTCCCCACCACTGTGAGCCGCCTCTGGGCCCGGCCAGTCTGGGTTTCTTCCTGATTCAGATGCTCATATTAACCAGCAGGCCGCATTGCTTTCCTTCTATCTAACTTAGACCACAGGAGCCAGCTCTGTGTCACACGGCACCCACAGTCCCGGTGCTTTTTACACAGTGATCACTCTCAAGAAGGTCACAGAGCTGCTCAAGTGGCAACAGGAAACAGTTACTCCTGGAAAGAGAATCTTTTCCTACTTTATTTCTTTATTATTTTTCCCCAAATAAATATCTTCCAGTGTGCCTTTTCAGTCCATTGAATTCACTCACTTGGGTCACTCTGGCGTAGTTACTTCTATTATTCTCTTTTGTTACGTGCAGTGGAGAAGATAATAATGGGTATTAGGAAGTGCATTGTGTACGTGTGTGTACAAAATGCCCATAATTGAGAATTATGAACACTGCCAAGGACTCTAGGGTTTGCTTAGAGTCCAAAGAGGGGATCAACCCACTTTGATCCCCATTATACTCCTGACAAAACTGAGGTAATGTGGCTGATTGTCCCCTGGTTCTGTCTCTTTCCTTTGCTCCATCAGCACACCTACAGCCCTGCTTTCCTCTGCTTCACTCTGCCTCCTCATCTGTTTTCCCTGGACTAGGTCCACTCGCACAGCTGCCTTCCCACCTGCATCACCTTCCACCTGTTCAAGGCCAGCTTCCCACAGTGCACTGAGCTTTTCACACAGGTGTTTCTCATGACAGGACCCACTCCAATTCTCTAAAAATGCACAAGTAAAAACAAATGAACTTCCACCTCAGTGCTGCAGATAAAATGAAAGGGCCATTTCAATTCGAAGGAGAAGAGAGAAAGCTTGTTTTTGAGTTGGAATATGAGTTCCCACTCACCATTATTTCCTTGCTGCCTAGAGTAGAGCTAGCACATTGTAAATGCTCAATAAACATGCACGTGCACACACACACATTCCTGAGAAACTCGGAGGACCAGGGAAAGATTAATAAGGCAAACTGCATTAGAAGTCAGGAGACCTGGATCCCAGGGCTAGCTGTGATCAAATTAAATTATGTGGCTATGGGGAATTTTTTTTCTTGGTTAAAAATCAACAGCGTAGCACTAAATTATTTTTAATGTATTTTCTGTTTTAAAATTTCTATGATGATAAAATATATGAATTATAGCTATAAGTTGACAGGTCTCTGAAGAGGTCTGTGGTCCAGCCACCCACCTCTCCTCTTTATTTCTATTTCCAGAAAGATGACTATCCCATTTGGAAAATTTCCAGGAAAAAGTTTGAATTTCCTATTGTTGTCTACTCTAAGATTTAAGTGTGTGTGTTTTTTTAAAAATCATTCTCAGATTTAACCTAAAATCTATTTCTATGTTTATAGTGCTGTTTATCAATTTAGGACTTGAATATCAGATTATAAAATTCCACAATCCTCATAATCTTGGAATGTAATTTTATTTCCAAGGCAAGTATTAAACGATATGGCCAATAAGGCATAAAATCATTTCCCTGAAGTCGTATCATTGGCTAAATCATGCAGGTTGTCTACTGTGCTTCTCTCTAAATAAATATTTGTAGCAAGACTTGATTACCAAGAAATACATGTTTATTAAATTATATCTCATTCACCAGGACTCCGTATTTATCTTAGTAATTTTTAATGGAAAAGTAAGCAAAACATCATTATATAAATGCTTACAGAAATGACAGTAATTTTATTTAAATTAAATAAAGAAAAGGTTAAATAAATATCACAATCTCTCAGGAATTACAGTGTAAGCCTTAAAATTATAAATCGCCCCTGATTTTTCATAATACAGTCTTAAAATATTAATCAGCATAATATTGAAACTAAGTTATCATTAACTATTTTCTGGCAATTTGTTTTTCAATGGTTTGAGTTAAAAGGATATGCCAATTCCCATTAAGACCTTATTTTAAGTACACGCAATCCAGGACCCCTCGGGGGATGTCAGAGAGCCGGTTTTGGCTCGATCCACACAGGCCAGGCCGAGAGACCCCACTGGTGCACACATCTGTATGCATATAAGATCTTTGGTTAATCTCTTCGCACCCTCCCCCCCTCCTCTGAGATTAATCAGTCTGTTTCATGTTTCCATGCCTGTGGTTTCTGCTCCTGCATTGAGCATCTCCCCCTGGTGGTCAGTGCACATCATAGTTACCGGCCGGTTGGCCAGTCGGCCAGTGGCCAGTTGCTTAGGCTTTTACATATATAGATTACCTTCCCACCCGCCCCCCCCCCCCCATACACATTCTAGTTTCCATTTCAGTAATGCATTTTAAGGTGAAGCTATACTTCAACATAAAATCATGCAAGGCAGTGCTGATATTTCCACCTCCCATCATTTCTGGATTTGAGGATCTCCCTTTGTATACATGTGTGTTCTCAAACATGCACACACACACACATTGTCATCATATCTAAAACCAAGTACTCAGTCTTATAACCATAACAAGGCAGAGACGAAAGAAGAACCAATAATGAGGAATGGCTGTAACCTCCCATAAAGCAAACATTTGGGTAAACCCATTACCTATTTGAAAATAGATTTCCTGTGTGGAAAAGTAATTAACTGACATAGTTTGACAAAGTGTCAGTCTATATCTGAATTAATTATTAAGATCTAATATTTTGCTCCCATTACATCTTTTTTGATGCAAAAGTAAAAACAAAACATCCCAAACAAGTACTATTACACTTAATTTAAATAATAAGTTATTTCAATAAGAAATTATTTCATCGTAAGCATGATCATACTGAGCAATGGAACTCCCCACTGACTTCCAGAGAGCCTGAGTTATTGTTATGACCAAAGCAGACAACGAGAAAAACCCAGCCATTCAAGTAGGACTTCCCAGTTCTATACAGAGTACTTCCCAGTTTCATTGCTCAAGCCAGTGTCTGTAGCTGGTTGGAAATGGGAACATTATATTTGACATTAATTTCTAAGGCCCTATTTCCAATGTGTGGTCCTGAACAGTTTCATCCCAATTTGCTTCTTAAGAAGCAGCTCTTGGTCCCCGGCACCATGCCTCTGGCAGGACCTGCACACCTTAGGGATTATTTCTATCACCTCTTAGGTATCTGACTTGGAGACGATCTTAAAGGAGGTAACACTCATTCCCTCTGCTTTTCCATTCTTCTCAACGAGGTGCCCCCAGTCTCTCCTGCTAGCACCACATGCTCCCCTAAGGGTAGATACTCCCTTCCTCTCCCTGGGTAAACCTTCATGCCATTCTTTTCCTCTCAGCTAGGTGCTGGAGGTAGAGTTGCAGCCCAAACACACACAGGCCCACCCTCACGGTGCTGACGAACTATTGGGAAGAAGACAACATGATAAAAAACTGTGCACATAAACATAGGGCCAGTCAAGGGTGGCCAGGGAAGGCCTCCCTAAGGGAATGACAATGGCACTGCTGGTCATTATGTAAGGGGGACACAGCAGGAAGCACAGAGACTTACCACCTGCAAGATGACAAATGGGGCCACTGGCAAAGACTTATTCTAAAGGGCACTGGGAACCAGTCAAGAATTTTGTGCATAAAATAAGGAGGTCTGAGCTTAGGAAATGGTCACTCAGGCCCAATGTGGTCAACAGGGAGGGCAGGGGGGAGGGCAAAACTTGGCCAAGCAAAGTCTGTTCCCCACCCCCATCCATGATCACAAGACCCAACTGCATCCTCCTTGGTGAGGACCTGCATGATCCAAGGTGGAGGGGGGGCTGCTGCAGACCTTGGGATCTATTCGGGAGCACAGAAGCCTTTTTGTGCCTCTTAAGTGATACTGAATGAGGTACTAGAAGGCCATTGAAGAAAACTCACCAGAGCCTAATTATGCCAGTTGGTTTTTATTAATAAATAATAAAAGATAATTATTTCCTTACTGACAGGCACTCAAATGATTATCATTAATGTAGCTTCATTCTTAAACAGTTGGTTTCTTCCAGATTCCCTAGGAATCTATCGACTATTAACCATAGAAAAAACTTTTTATTGCTTTTAGGCTGGTCAATGGTGTTTGCGGATTCAACAACCTGCAGATAAAAATCTAAGTTTAACATGCAAAATTATTGCACCAGTCATAGGACTATTCCAACAGCAGGGTGAAGCCGTTGCAAACTGTTTGCACAATTAAGATCTGTTCCAAACTTCCTGGAAACAAAACCAAGTTTAAGTGCCTTCTATGGCTCAGCACCATGATGCACAAGTATATGTGCAATTTTATTTAAAACTCACAACACGGGCTGGAAGAGGTTAATGGGAGCGGGGGGCGGGGAAGAGGATCTATGTAACACTCTCAACCATAAAGATTTAAAAATATAAAAATTAAAAATAAAACTCACAACAAAACCATTTTGCAGGTTGATGAAAAAGCTTATATGGCTAGAGTAAATGGTGGTCAGGATTTGTAATTTTAAGTAATTTACTACCTCTAGTAAATTTAAGTAACTTAGTTCTGCGCTATACTATAGCCATACCGAAACACCACAGACTGAGTGCCTTCACCAAGAGAAAGATATTTCTCACAGTTCTGGAGGCTGAAGTCCAAGATCAAGGTGCCAGCCAAACCTGTTGCTGGTGAGGGCTCTCTTCCTGTCTTGCAGGCAGCTGCCTTCTCACTATGTTTTCACATGTCAGAGAGTTCTGGTGTCTCTTCCTCTTCTTATAAATTCACTAGCCCTGTTGAATTAGGGCCCCACACTTACAACCTCGTTGAATCTCTATCACCTCCACACAGGTCCTATTCCCAAATCCAGTCACAATAGGGTTAGAGCTTCAACATATGATTTTGAGGGGAACACACACATTCAGTCCATACAACACATGGCTGGAACATGTAAGAGCAGGATCTGAATGGAGGCCTAAAGCCCATGATCAGTCCACTTCTCATGCTGTCCATCTCAGAGTGGGAGGTATAGAGTAGTTTGAACTTCAGAAAGCTAGGACATCATTATTGTGTTAAGATAACTTATCAAGTCTCTAGCCTACCAGCAAACAAAGAAATAGCCCATTCAGGTCACTGTGCCCGTGTCACACTCCTGGTCCTTCCATTTCTTCTTCCCTTGCTTACAGTCTCTAATAAATGAAACCAAGGGAAATTTCTCTTGATTATACTGCAGATCTCCCTGTCTAGCATTTCACACCAGGGAGCAAAGCTGAATGAAAACCTTTGCCTGAAACACGGGATAACAAAAAGGGGCATTTAGCCTTTGGAACCGAAGTATAAACAAGCAGGTAATTCATTATTATGTCTGACGTAGTCAAAAGCCTAATTTATTACTGCCAGAAAACAGGTATTGAGGGAAATTATTTATATAGCTTCTCTAGTTTGGCATCATTTCCTTTTGAGTTAGAACTTACTAAAGAGGTTGGCAGTAAAAACCCTCTCCTCAAAGCAGAAATTTGCATGAACTGAATTTGAACAATAGTTAAAACTTGTAGTAATAAGCAACCCTTAAAAGACTTGAAATTATCCTGAAACTAACACCACCACCACCACCCCCCAATACATACTAATTTAAAAAAATAAAAACTCCTAAGTTTCTTTTTCACAAACCTTTAAAGAGAGCAGGAGAGATTACAGAGCTCAGAGCGTTTATCCCTCACTAACTCCATAAGATTAAAAGTTAATAAACTTTGGTTTTATATGTGCCAACCAGAGAACTTTATGAGAAAGCTGTTTTAAAACAAATGTTTATTTTTATCCCACAATATGAAAAACAAAAAGGTTTCTTGGGCAGCAAAAGTATTTGCTGGGGACAATTATAATTTCTTGGCTGTTTTCTAACTGCTGTCATGGTTGAATTCGCTGCGGTAATTGTGCAAGGCATGAGTGTTAGTAAGCATGCACACAAACCACCTATAAAAATTCACATACACACACACACACAGGTATGCATAGGCGTACACACAGGTGTACATATGCACACAGGACAGGGACCTAAGAAGAGTGTGGACCCCTGTTCTCACTCTTTTACTTCTTTAAAGGCAGCTATTTTTGCCACAGCATCCAGACAATTATGACAAGCACACAACCGCACATAAAACGATGACTGACAGGCTCAATTCATAATTTAAATTACTTAACAGACAAGAGATACTGTGCCCTCACCCCCCTTGCTCCCCAAAAATCTTTTCCTGACCAGTTGGCATGAGCTGTGCAAGGACAGTCACTTCGTGTGTCAACTTATTGTGGAGGCTGAGCCACAGGTAAGCAACCTCTCAGCCACGAAGACGAGACCTGGCTTCCCCAGAAAAGACAGTCCATCCGCACCGGGACTGCTGGCTCCCAACCTCTCGCCTGCCTGCCTGCCTGCCTGCCCCTTAACCACTCCCCTGCCAGCCTGATCAATGCCTAACTGCTCCCCTGCCGGCCCAATCACCCCCAACTGCCCTCCCCTGCCAGCCTGGTGGCCCCTAACTGCCTTCCCCTGCAGGCTTGGTTGCCCCCAACTGCCCTCCTCTGCTGGCCTGGAATGATAACACCACCTAAGTTCATAGGATGGCTGAGAGGAACAAATGAGATATTTATGTTAAGCACCTGGAACATGCTGGGCGCTTAAAGTGCTCATAACTTATGTTTCATATTGTCATCATATATAGCGCATATAATCAGGTTGATAGTGTAGATTTTTTTTTAATAGAAAAAGGACTATTTAAGGACTATCCACCTGAGCAAGAGGCCCCACACAAATCAAGTACATATTTTTCTACCTGCATAAAGCAAAATCGTATTAATTCAAATACGCCCACTTAAATCTCATGCCAGGCAGCTGCCAATTAACCACACAGAGCAGACCCCGCCCCCTCCTCACAGGTACATGCTCTCAGGCAGACACACAGCAGGAAGCCACATGGAGGGGGAAGGAGGGCCAGAACCTGAGGAGCCTTCCGCACACAGCACAGGAAGAAGTGAACAAAGCCCTGACAATGGCCTCTTCACTCCCCCGGGAAAGCCAGGCACATCCCAACTAATGACCCAGCTCCCAAACAGGAAAGAATGCAAAAGGGGAGGGGAGCTTCATTAAAAATCCCCGGAAAGTGAATTAATCGACTGCTGTCTTCTCCCTCTAATCGCCCCCCCCTCTCTCTCTCTCTCTCTCTCTCTCTCTCTCTCTCTCTCACACACACACGTAGCATGGGGCGGGGGGGGGGGGGTTGCTATCTCCCCTCCACCTGACCTGGGATTTTCCATCGTCAAAGATTAAGTCCCCTTTGATTTCATATAACAATTAGTTTATAGATCAAGGTGTCATTTGTTTGCCATTGGTTTTCTGGCTTTGGAAACAAGCAATTCAAATACTTTTGAGACTTTTAAGACCCTCTAGTTCAGTTTCACAAATGCAAAGGCCGTCAAGAGCCAGGAAGGTAACACCAATGAATGAAGTGGTCCCGGCAGGAACTGTGGTTTACTTTGTTGAATTTTCGCCACTCACAAATAAAAGCCCAATTGTTGCCCAATCTTTCCATTTTTTTTTCAAGAGAAACTGAAAATCTTTTTTTTCCCCAAATGTTGGCTACTAATTTAATAAATAAGTAAGCTCTGTACCCATGTGCAGAGAAAAACTCACCCCTGCATTTCCATATGGGACCTCCTCCAGTCAGTTTCCGCCCTGGCTTCAAAAACAAAAAGAAAAAAGAACCACCTGGAAGCTTTGAAAATGTGCCTGCTTCTGCAAGGGCAATTCTGATTATTTGGTAAGTCTAATGTGTAGCCAGACTTGGAAACCTGGCCTAACCTGGCCTAACCTATTAAGATGAAAGGGCGGTCCGAAGATTAAAGCAGCCTGCAGCTAGCAGGAGATGACGTACACACTTATCCCAACACCCTGTTAACGAAACTCGTAATTTAAATGCTACCTTTCTACCAATGAACTAGAGTTTTAGGTTTCGATATATGTAGTTTGTAAATATTTCAAATACTTCCCCAGCAGAAGTATTAGTTTTCGATGCTAGAGTCCCTTTTTCCTAAATCCAGGGACCACCATGCAACATGGACATCGGACCAGACACTCCACGAAGGCAAAGGACTTGTCAGTCCCTCCCTGACCAGAGAGGTGAGGCGCACCTCAATAAGAACTTGCTCAACGGATAACTGTAGGATTTTCAAAGTTCTACTCTGTGTAAATTAGGACTAAAGTTCCATGAAAGCTCAAAAATCAATGCCAAACAGAGAAATGTCAGTGACTAGGACCGATTCAGAGGAAACACACACTGAGGTCTCAGCTATCTAAGGGGAGGTTCACTGAGGTCACTGTTGACAATAAGTGAGGGCACAGCAAACCGGTCACAAGGGCCCATCTCGAACCGGTGATGAGAGTATCAAAGAGCTGCCTGTTCCTTTTACGCCGTTGAGGGGAAAGCTTCAGTTAGTTTAATACTGTATTGTCTCCCAGAAATGTTCTGGTAGAGAAGATCTTAAATGTTCTACACACACACGACTATGACAGGTGACGGGTGTGTTAACTAACCTTAATGTGGTGACCACTTTACAATGTATACACATATCAGATCACCATGGTGATCTTAAGCTTACACAAGGTTATTGCCAAGTATAGCTTAATAAGGCCCTTAAAGTACATTAAAACAAACCAACATACAAAAATTTGCTCCTTTCGGTAATGCACCCTGAGCTTAAGCCAGACCCTCTCTGTTCAGAACTCTGTGTGACGTCGGAGTAAATGCTGATTGGACTGAAGTACATTTTCAAATCCGGAGATACATAGGCAGTCCCTCCTGATATCTGCCTAAGTCTTCTGCTGTGATTAAAATCAGGAGAAATCGAATGCTGTGGACCCATTAGAAGACTGTTTTGATTGTCACAAATTGTAGTGCCTGAAAACATCCTTAAGCTGATTGTCTTAAAAAAAATGAAAGTTCTCTCAAAACAAAACAGGAACAAATAATTATGGTCCAAATGTCTGTGGTTCCTTGGAAATGCTGTGCTTTTTCTATTTTCCATCATTGTAGTACTACTGAAGGAATGTGTGGAGGTCAGAGGTTATGTTTGCATCTTAAAATTAGGTAGTGACCTCGTCTTTCAACCTTGAATTCATTTTTAATTTTAACTTTATCTTATACAATGTGTAGACAGTTCCCTGTTCTCTCGAATTTAGAAGTATAAACAATATAAATCTGTTAATTCCGTAATTTTTATAATTATGATGTCACCCAACCTTATCCTTCAAACCCTTTATGTGCAAAAAAACAAAAACAAAAACAAAAAACATGAAAAATCAAGAATATTTTCAGAAAACTCACCACCAGAGACTGGAGGAAACAGAAAAGCAGAGTCATGTCAAATTTGTAAATTAAAAAGATTTTAAACTACCATAATTACTGGATCACAAAGTCCTTCCCTAGCAGAGAACACACTGAGACCGTTGTCTTACTGCCTATGGGTGCTCTCAGAGTGGGATATTTTCTAGTGACATCACCACTAATATTTTAGTGCTTGATGGTGGCACAGTTCCATCAATGAATCTGACTCATGTTGATTCATTTTTCTATTTGCTGGATTTTAAAAGGTATCATATTTCCCACTCAATGTGCATCAGCAATAATGTTGCCCTCTAAAACCTGTATTATCAAACCAAGCCTTCCAAAATTTTTATCAAATATAGGATAAATCCATCGATTACTAATTACTAAATGCCCACCATGGGCCCAACCTCCAGCACATTGCTGTGCTGTGGAGGATATAAAAAAAAGAAAAAAGGTTTTTCCTTTGATGAATTAATAAACCATAACGAGGCATTACACAATAGGCTCCTTGGCCTCTGAGATGACACTTTAGCATCTACTCTGTCCCATTTTTCACTCCTATTTGTCGCCTCCTCCACTTTGCTTCTAAATGTTGGAGTTCCCTGTGGCTCAGACCTGTGCTTTCCGTTCTCACTTCATTTTCACCCTGTCTGTGATCTCACTTATCTTTGTGGTTTCGATTCTCTGTGCAAGCCACTGACTTCCAATTTCTTATCTCCTCTGATCTAGGACCCAAGACAGCACTGCATTGCCTTGTGGAGGTCTTAAAAAAGGCCTCCAATTCAAAATGTCGCCAACTAAACGACTTTCTCCCAACCTGTACCTGGCCACTCTCCAGTATTCCACATTCACTTTAACCCAATACCTGGGAGTTACCCGTGGTACCCCTCACCCAGTCATGTCCAAGTCAGCACTAAGTCCAATCAACTTTACTTCATAAATAAATGGTAAATCTATTACCATACATAATAGTAAATCCATTCATTTCTCTCCATCACCACTACCCCAGTCCAAGTGACCAACATCTCTGGCTCACAACAGACTCATAATCCATCTCCCTGAATAACTCTCCCCCTACCCCCCTCCTCCATCCAGTTTTCAGAATAGAGCCAGGTGAGCTGCTTAAAATGCAGACCTGACTATGTCACCCCCTTGCTTTAAAACTTTCAAGGTTTTCTATTGCTCTTACGATAAAGACTGTAACTCAGGCTGCAACACTGTGTAAGATATAGCCTCTGCCTGCTTCTCTGGACTCTTCTCAGATAATGGCCCTCCTCACTCTCTGAACTCTGACCACTGCTTGTTCTCAGCTCTCAAAAGCACTGGGGACCTTCTGGCTCCCCTGCCCTCTGCCCAGATTGCTCTTCCTTCTCCCTCCCACTTTACTTCTGAAGCCCTTATATATCTCTTTTGGAAAGCCTTCCCTCACCACCAAGCTCCAACCTGGATGAGGCCCCCTTATAACTTTATTTCACAACAGTTCTTAATTATACTTGGTTAATGTCTTTCTCCATCCTGGACCACAAACTCCCATAAGGCAGAAACTAGTTCTAAATCGCTTATCATAGTAACCCAGCAACTAGACCAGGGGTGGGCAAACTTTTTGACTCGAGGGCCACAATGGGTTCTTAAACTGGACCGGAGGGCCGGAACAAAAGCATGGATGGAGTGTTTGTGTGAACTAATATAAATTCAAAGTAAACATCATTACATAAAAGGGTACGGTCTTTTTTTTTTTTTAGTTATATTCATTTCAAACGGGCCGGATACGGCCCGCGGGCTGTAGTTTGCCCACGGCTGAACTAGACCATTGCTCTGCTGGGCAAAATGTCAATTGAATTAATAAGTGAGTGAGTGAGTTGAGTGAGTGAATGAATGAATCATGGTAATGATGGATCTTTATACTCCGGCTATCAATACTCATCTTTATCCTCCCCGACAGCACAAACCATGAATCAAGATCAAGAGACACTAAGAAGCCCAGTTCAATATGAAAGGTAGTTTTGAGAACTCAGGGTACAAGCTGCATGGAGGGGAAAACACTGAAAAGGAGAACTGGGAGGGTCTGATCTGGGTTCTTCGATTTGAGCAGGGAAAACAGCATCTCTACATATATTTACTCTGAATACCACGCAAGAACTAGCCATATCTGTTTCATAAGTGAATCCCTTAACTCATGTAAATCCCTTTGTAAATACATAAGAAAAAAATCACTTTCACATGTTTTTTTTTTTTTTTTTTTACAAAGGCAAGTCACCTAGGATCTTCCATAAGGACTTAAAGTGACCCCAATTCAGTACCTCAATATGTCCTTTACATTTATACTTTAAATATCTCTCCAGCTTTCAGAGTCCATCCTTAAATTAAGATTATGGCGCTATATCCCAAAATCTTCTACAAAGTCTTGGGCTTAAGCTTAAAAGATATGAATCAAAGTCTAAGTCACTTATTAAACTGCAAGTGGCCATAAAGTGGAGTTAATGCCTTTTGTCGGGCAGAGCAAACCAAGAAATGGCTTGACCTGCGAGCTCTCAGGACCCCCTGCAAAAGCTGAGTAAAATTGCTAGGGAAGTACATCTAAATCATGTAAAGTACAAGCTCCCAATCGTTTAAGATCGTGAGCGATAACCTACTAAACAGAATACTTCCTGAGTTTCCCCTCGAGGATTTTTTTTAAAAGTTCAAAATGCTATCTTCAGCAACGTGGTTATTATTCATATCCTTCCTTTGTAAATCATGGATTTTTAAAGCCGTTGTACTTTGAATTACAAAGTCTCAAACCCCAGAGAAGTCTTTATACTGTTATGTTAATGGGGCATTAATATTTACTGCTTACATTCAGCAGCATGTTTTTCTCTGGAAATTTTTTCCTTGCTGTATGAATATTTCAAAATCTATAATAATAAAAGCATAATATGCATATCGACCGAATGGCCAAACAGCGGAACAACCATCTGGACGACCGTGCTATGACACCCACTGGCACCAGGCCAGCCAAGGTGGGTGTGATGCGATTGGTCGGGGGGCTCCACCATCGCCCCATGATCACCCCAAAGAGGGAGGCCCAAGTCACCAACCAGCGGGCTGTGGTGGGTGGGCGGGGCCTCCCTCTGTGGGGCAATCAATCGCAGGGCTCCCAGACTTCAAGAGGGCACAGTCCGAGCTGAGGGACCACGGCCCCCACACACACTGAATGCATGAATTTCATGCACCAGGCCTCTATTTGAGATATAATAACATTAAAACAATTTTCTTTTTAAAAAATGATCAAGGTATTAGGCTACCTTAGTCATCTTCTGCTGCATAACAAATTAACCCCAAACGTAAGTTTAAAACAATAAACATTTATTGTCTTCCAGTGTAAGTGCAGGGGTGGGAGGAGGCTTAGCTGGGTGTCTGTGGCTCAGGGTTTTTCATGAGCTTGCAGACAAGCTTTGGTGGGAGGGGCTGTAGTCATTCTGATGTTGGACTGCGGAAGGCTCTACCTCCAAGGTCACTGTTATGGTGGCTGTCAACAGGCTTCAGTTTTACAGTGGCTGTGGACTGGGGGCCTGAGTTCTTCCTACCACACGGAGGTGGGACTCCCTCATTTCCTTTCCGCATGGGCCTCTTCAAAGTGCCGCTCAATACATGGCAGTTGGTTTTCTCTAGAGTGAAGGATCCAAAAGACAGCAACCCAGAGAGAGGCCACAGTGCCTTTGAGTGACCTAGTCTCCGAAGTTGCACATCTTCGCTTCTGCTTTCCTCTGTTCATTAGCAATGAGTCACTAAGTCCAGCCCACTCCAGGGGAGGGAATTTGGATTTAACCTCTCGAAGGAAGGAATACCAAAGAATTTGTGGACATATTTTTAAAAGCACCCCATGGGCAGTAGTGAGAAGCAGGAGAGATGGACACATTTGGAATTAGGAAGATAAGTGTCTTATTTATTTGTTTTTAATATGTTTTCATTGTATTTTAGAGGGAAAGAGAGTGATAGATAGAAACATCGATGAGAGATAAACATCATAGGTTGGCTGCCTCCTGCATGCCCTTTACAGGGGATCGAGCCCACAACCCGGGCATCTGCCCTCCTGGTTCATGGGTTGATGCCCAACCACTGAGCAATCCTGGCCAGGCAGAATATCTGTGTTTTAATCTGGACTGTGTTACTTACCTACTGAGGGGCTTTTTACAATTATTTAACCTCCTCATGTCATAGTTTCGCCAAATGTACAATGAGGTAAATCCCAGGAATCTTGTGTGGGATTTAATAATATAGCATGAAAAAGAGCTTGGTATAGCCCCTAGTCGTAATAAGCACTCCCTAAACGTTGTCCACATAACAGTAATTAGTGAAGCAGCCTACTTATTGAGAGCCGGCTAAGTAGATAATACACAGTCCTTCGGAGTTCACATCGAGCAGTTAGGAAAGTAAATCCGAACTTGGACACAGAACGTGCTTTTCCCTCTAGAAATCTGAGGGCTTCCTGAAGAGAGGCGGTCAGAAAGTAGTCTCTGGGACATAAGGAAATAGATAGCAGGTTTAAGCGTCTTCGTTGGTTGCTTTTTTAAGAGTGGCTGTTCCCTCAACGTAACTCTCTCAGAAGCAGAGCCTTTTGCAGGAGTGGAGGAGGCAGTGCCGTCAGCTGGGCCTCTCCTCTGGACACCCCAGGGCCCGAGGGGTCTTGCTGGAGCACAGTTTACAAATCTGCACTAACAGATTGTGCCTGTAATCCCAAGTACAAAGGGTCAAAGGCCGTGCTTTAAAACCATGTCAACTTAATATAGCCATTTAAGTAAACAGTGTCATACATATGTTCTACAAGGAAATCTTGTTTCTCCTTTTAAAAACATGCAATGCTCTAAACGTTAGAGTCTGAAGGGAATACCTTTCAGTCAATCCAGCTTGTTTCTTCTAAGGAAAAAATAAAAGATCATTTTTACATGATTGTCCTTTTGTATCTCCGTAGATCTCATTCTGAGCCAATAATGTGTGTTTCACATAGATTGCGTTATTAGATACTAACTCTAGGCTCCCCACAACTTGTAATCAAAGCAAAGATAAACAAGAGGCCTTAAAGCCTAGTCTTTTCTCAATTTAGAATTAGAGGTTAGAGGAATTTCAGCGCTGGTCAGCCTGCATATCCATGCTGCTTATCATCCCAGAGTCAAAGCTCAAATGACTGAGAAGAATTTCTCCTTTCGAGTTTAGTTCCCCGAGTGCCAAGGCGACCAAGGGTAATTTTCCTGTGGGCTATTGCAAGTATAAAGATTAGTCAAAGATTTCATTAAATATTCCATAGCCCTCGTGTGGCATTTAAAAAACAAAGCCCACCAAAAAACGGTAACTATGGAAAGACTGAAAAATGGGGGCCAACAATCCAAACTCAAGCACATTATAAAATACATGAATTCTTATACAACATCAATGTCCTGCTCTTTAGAGCTGCTTGCTTCCAAGCCTGTTATTAGCCTTGTGTCAAAACTTTATTCTTGGCAGATGGGCGACTTTCTGAAGAGCTTTGGGGTCCGTGTCTTTGGATACCAAGATAGCAGGTGTGACCAATGTGAGGTAGGCTTTGAAAACAATCCACAGATTCAAGGTTAACTTCATCAGCTCACTGAAATATACCAGGCGCCCACGTCTGTTGCGGTTTGATAATACAGACTTGTCAGCCACATAGCACCAAGGATAGGGGCTGGGCAAGCGGAGAAGAGCAGGAGTAACTGACTAGTGTTAAGAGTAGAGGCTCCAAAGTTGTCAGAAACCAAGTTGTAACCTCTGCTGTGTCATTTACCACCTATGACTCCCTGGGCAAGTGCCTAAATTCCCCGAGTCTCACTCCATCCTTCTGAGGTCCCCGCGGCCATGTGACTCACAGCAGGACTAACTGTGACCTGCACAGACAATGCCAGGCACATCGAAGGCACTGGGCTGTGTCTGACTTAGTGGTCCTGCTTCACGTTTGATGTTTAGGACACATGTTCAAAATCCAAGTTCTTCTAAGTCATCACACTGTTATGAGTAGTTCTTAGCTAACTGATGGAGGCTCAGCTACACGTAAGTCTACTGAATAAGTTTTGTTCTTACTGTTTTTTTCTTTGAGAACATACACTGTGTCCAACGTGATGCTGGATGTCAATATCACTGTCTTTTCATAGAACTTACTATCTAGTGACAAAGACTAGTTAATTGAACATAGGAGAAGGTCCAAATAAAAGTGTATGCATAATGGTTAAAAACTGTAAAATTAAATGCAATGTGATATTCTGGATTGAATCCTGGGACAGAAAAAAAGGCATTAGTGGAAACACAGAAACTCTGACTAAAATCTGGAATTTCATTTATAGTGTACTAATGTTGGTTTCTTCGTTTGGACAAGTACACCATGGTGAGGGATGTTAACGTTAGGGGGAAGCTCGTCAAGGAACTCTACATCTTTGTAACTTTTCTGTAAGTATGAAATGAGTCCAGTGCAAGTAGCCTGTCCCTTCCCCCAACCATATCCCCTCCCCCTACAACCTCACCCTGACTAATTTCTAACCGCCAGCACCCGCGTCGCTTTGGCTGAAGGCTCCCTTTAGCATCCCGAGACTGCTTTGCTCTGCCCAGCATTAGTGCCCAACAACTACTGACTGAGGAAAGTTGGTGGGTAAATATTCAAACTCTTTCAACCTTGGGTGAGAGGACTCCAAGCTGTGTGTTTTGCCTGCGCTCCCAAACTCTCTTCAAAAAGATCACTGATCTTTTCTTAAGGGCTGTAACTTGCTTGACAATGCTCACGTGAGCGGCTCCTTGCCCTGCCTCATTTCACTTTCCCAAATGAAATTTTACCTGAACCCTTATGTCGTGGTCTGCTTCTGGGAGAAATCCAGACCAAGACATCACTCCTGACTATATTTGCTGATGGAGAGAAGGGCCTCCTGAATGTGTCAGTTCACGGTCATTGGCTGGGGGAGATGATGGGTGCCCTGGATTACTTTTCGGTTCCTGGAAAGAGCTCCTCACTCCATACTGTGAAGAAATTGCACCAAATTATAAATACACTGGGAACTCGAAAGCCACACATTTTGGGATGTGTGGAAGGAAAGCAAATGTTTGGAAAAATGCTAACAGAAATTTCCATTCTCAAATGCATGCGCGCATTCATTCAACCAGAACCTACTAAGGATTTTCTATAGGATATAAAGTGAACAAAACAGAAAAGATCCTGTAAGCTTTTAGGAAGCTTACATTTCTGTCAGTGGACATGGACACACACACAAAGAAACAACAACCCAGGAAAACAAATTAATAAACAAGATAATATTAGACAGTGATAAGTGCTGTGAAGAAAAGAAAACAAGCTCATATGATAGCATGACCTAGATGGGGGAAGGTTACTCTAATAGGGACCAAAACATGTGTAGGCTTTGGTGTGCACTCCTCTGGGTACTCAGTTCTTATGTCACGTCGTCATAGGCTGCCCTTTACCAAGAAAGGCCTTTTACCACAACCCCCATCACCCCAACAGGCCAACATTCGATTGTCCCTTAACTTACCCAAAGTCCCACCATGTCTACGGAGGGTCTCCCAACACTGGCAAATAGAAATCTCTCTTACAAATATGTGTACCCAGGAATGGCTTTTGTATTGATTCTTAAATCCAAACTTCGTAAGGCACCAATAAACAACCTGTCACGGCTGTTGTGTGGCAGTGGTCTAGGCAGCCTGGCGGAGACCTCACAAGCAACTCATCTCCGGACAGCAGCCCCCTTCTGAAGAAGCGAAATTTCAACAGTTCCAGTGAAACGGAGGGTCCTTAGGACTTTGGTTAAATGTAGCTTAAGTCCTAGCTCTAGAAATCCTCTCTCTCTTTCTCTCTCTCTCCCTCTCTCTCTCTCTCTCTCTTCCTCTCTCTCTCTCTGTGTATGTGTAGGTCCCTCAAGACCTAGCCTTTGCCCCAATAATCAGCAACCCCTCAGGCAGCAGAACAGCCCAGACCTGACTGCTGGTCACAGGTCCAGACCTCTGCAGGCGAAAGATCACATCTTGACCGAAGTTATTTCAGGAGAAATGACTCCCTGGCTACTTTCCCACAGGGGTGTTGGAACAGAGGTCAGAACTGTCCTCAAGACCTGAGGAAAAGATTCATGATCCTTACCTCACCTCTGACTAGTAAGCTCCCTGTAGGACCCAGAACCCCTAACCCACGTGTCCTGTGACTTTGCCCTAATCTGTAACCTACATGCCATCGGGCTCCCTGCCTCTGGGTTGGCCTATTCAATAGTAAGCTGTTTCTCTCTCCATCCTGCAAACTCCTGCTCAGGCATTTCTTTGGGCCAGTGCACAAGCAGGCGGGCTCTGATATTGGGGTCCTCGTAACTCAAACAAAAGAAGCAGTTGGGGACTCACTGAGGCCGTAACTTTGGTTTACTGGGAAAGAAGGAGGGGAGGAAGTAGCAGGTGGTATCAAGCGGATCTTCTATGAGTGAAGGTTTCAAGTGTCCTCTCTCAGAGCCCCTCAAAAAGGTGCTGCAGAGTCATCTCCTGCTGCGTGCCCCACCTGCCAGGCTGCCAGGCTGCCAGGCATGGTTTGGCTCATTGAAACGGCAACAGCCTTGTGAAGTAAGAATCACCACCCCCATTGGGCAGATAAAGCTCCAAGAGTTGAAGTGATTTGCTGAGATCATGAAGGTGGTAAATGGCAAAGCCAGATTCAGATCCCATCAGACAAGCAAGATATGCGATTCCAAAGCCTGCTCCATGCCCTTTCGAGAATGTCAACCTACCCCCAGGCTTTCACAGTGGTTGGTGCCTCAGAGGGCATGGGCCAGCCCTAATCCACAGGCAAACAGAATTCCTGGACAAGTGACACTTATCTCAATTCACAATGTACCCACTCAGCTAGTTAACACAGATGAACGACGAGATAAGCAGCATCCTTTTCCATGGTCCCAGTCAATGCTGACGGGTGGGAATGTGATGTGAAGAAAGAACCTTGGGCCCAGCTGGTGTGGCTCAGTGGTTGAATGTCGACCTATGAACGAGAAGGTCCAGGTTCAATTCCCACACATGCCAGGTTTGCAGGCTCGATCCCCAGTGTGGGGGGTGTAGGAGGCAGCCAATCAATGATTTTCTCTCATCATTGATGTTTCTATCTCTCTCTCCTTCTCCTTTCCTCTCTGAAATAAATAAAAACATATATTTTTTAAAAAGAATACCTTATAAGGTAGGCCCTACCTGTTTGTAACATGCAGCTTCAATTTGCTTGTCTTCAGAACATTCTACATCTGGTTTTAGGGGGCTGGTAATCCTTGAGGGAGAGAAATTAAGTAGCTATTTCTATTGCATGTAGAAGTCAATGGACCATGGCAGTATTACTTCCCATAGGTTTATAAAAAGTTCAGGCACAAAGAAATGTTTGGAAACTATTATCATGTTTTGACTAAGGATGACTAATAATCTGAAAAGAGTGAGTTGTTATCGTGTTTATAGGCTTAAAATTAGCAAACAGTGCAGTGAGATGGCTCAGAAAGCCCATAAATATTAAGCTGCCTTCATAGATGTAGAGTCCAGAACTAAGGATTTCACATCTGTGTTTCAGACGGTACACAAGAAAGTGGCGAGGATGTGGAATCTAGGACATAGTGGTCGGGGAAGAGAAGGGTGGGACCCCGTGTGGGTGAGGAAAGGCTACAAGAATAGCCAAAAAAGAATTCAGGAAGAAGGAGCACAGTGTTTGCTTTCAAATACAGTACCTAAAGGGAAGAGGTTAGATTCACTGTGTGTGGCTCCAGCAACTGACCAGTAGGCCAATGGGTGGAAGAAAATGTCGATTCAGTACAAGTCAGAACTTTCTGAGAATGAACCGCCTAGAATGCACTGGCCGGCGAGGAAGAGACATTCCCATCCGATTAGTCCCAGGAAAGGTGGGCTGGCCCATTTCCAGGGAGAGTTACTCATTGGCAATTCATGTACCTGATAGAGAGTTAACTCTAAAGTTGGTCATCGGCCCAGTCAACCATTTCACTGGGCACATTATTTACATTATACTGTTCCAGGCTGAAGAAAATCACTTGCCAAAAAGCCATCCCTTGTTTACACCACAAGTGGAGAGCTGACCCCTGTCTTCCCAAGCTTCAATTCTTACCGATTCAAGATTCACAAAGTGGCTAGGTGATTTGAACACTCATATTATTTAAATCATTACCAAAGAGATTATAGGGTGTGTGTGTGTTGTTGTGTGTTTTTTTTTTTATGAAGGAAAAGTGGTTTGGATCGACACATGAACACACTAAGAAATAGAAGTTACTTTTATCATTGACATGTTTTTTTTAAAAAAATTGTTCTCTAAAAGCCAACCACATCTCCATAATTGTGCAATTTACCAGCGGAATGACAGGGAAGCTTTAACTTTGGGTTAACAGATTTCAAAAAATAAAACCCACGCCTTTTTCTCAGCTCCGTATCTTTACATTAACAATGCTCACCAGCGGATAGCCAGAAAGGCTCGCCAAGTTGGACCAACTTCAAGATGTGTCTATGTGGGGGTGCTTCATGCCCTTGGCAGAAGCAGGCCGCACCAGGCCCCATTTATTACTTTATGCTATAAACATCATGTCCTCGGCCAACGAGAAACCCAGCGTGACAATCCCATAGGCTACCAAGCACCATAAACATCCGTTAACACAGGCGCCACAGACAGCACAGGGAGGCGTCGTGCATCCATTTTTAAGTGGTTTATGATGTGCAGTCTGCTGTTTAAAAACTAATAATCAAAAACACAGTCCCAAACTCTGCCTAGAACAAATATTTACAAGGCAAAGTTGTGCTCGGTTTGGAAAAAAACTAATGTGCTTACGCCGCACTTTGTCATTGCATTTATAGACTTGCATTTCACACCTTGGCCCATTAAGAGCTGTCTCTCCGGGGCATGCAGGAGACCCAAACTGCAATTTCACTTTGAGATCTTTACTCCACAAGGAAAGCTGACTGTTGACTCACCAACGTTCCTTAGACCCACGTGAAGCAGAAAGTGTACAGGGGCGGGGAGGAGGTGAGGCCTGGGACACGCTTCCGCTACAAATGATGCCCGCCAGGTCCGCCCGGAGGGAAACCACACAGAACTGGCGACCCCTTGAAATCCAATCTGGGACAACTGGGCTTTGCTTTTCTCAAAAGGAAACAGAATCCCCAATCACAGAAAAGGTGGGACCAACAACCCTGTCTGCCAAAGCATTTTATTTTGTTTCTAGCCAGCATTTTAATTTCTGGAAATGTTTCCATACTAGTTACCTCCAAGATCTATCCGTTAGTACCCCAGGGAGAAGGCCTTCGAGGGTGACCCAGGTGGAAACTAGCCTAGAACACCAGCTGGTCAGGGCACAGAGCTACCACAGCTGCCAGGAAAGGTGAGTGCCTTCCCGGGCACACATGCCAGGGAGCCTGACAGTAAACACCCCGGGGAACCGGGGAACATCTAGTCTTCACTATGGGCAGCAGCACCCCGGGACTTTCAGATCCGCAGCTCTGACTAGGGTTCAGGTCTCTAGGGTTCTGTCCCCACCCCCCCCCCCCCCCCACACATTTCCTAAAATCCTCTCCCGCCCTCGCAGGGCTCCTGAGAGTTCCAGAAGCCACCTCTAGCCCTCTGCACCTGAAAGGCAATGGGTCTGGAACTGTCAAGTCCGTGGCACTTAAATCCTATGCGGAACTCCGGCAACGTCCCAGCCCTCAGGCCGCCTGTTACCTTTCCTGCCCCTTCAAAGGTCTCCAGGCGGCACCCACAGGCAGGCGGCACCTCTCTGGCCTCCTCCCCCCTGCACACCTTACTGGCTCCCGCGCCGACACGCCTCCCAGGCGCACACACGCGCACACGTACACCCTTTGGGTACACAATCCCCGCACCCCGGCGCCCGGGCCCGGCCAACAAGCGTCCCCCTCCGGGTCATAAAGCGCTCGCCCCCAAATACACTTCCCCACGCACCCTCAAGTGGGTGACACTGCCAGGCGCCCTCTAGGCGCTACCAGCGCCCCAGGCATGCGGCTGCCCCGGGCACCGTAACCCTCACGACTGTAAACATCTGTCCAAACTCCGAGGAATGCATAGATCCCTAACTACAAGTAGATCCGATGGCGGGGAAACTTCGGTTCGCTATTATTTTCACACAAACCGTCTCAGGAACGAGGGATCTTGCGTCTTGCCATACCCCAGCTCCGCGGGGCAATTGAAGGGGTTAAACCTTCCACCTGCTGCTGTCG
>NW_005871116.1:5488672-5540799 GCF_000147115.1 Myotis lucifugus | reverse complement strand
TCCCCGGACCGCCTCCTCTTCCCATGGCTGCGCCAAGCTTGGCAGCTCCCGGGCTGTCAGGCTCGGGGAGAGGGAGGGGGCGGGGTGAAACGGGAAGGGAGGATGGGGCGGGAGGGGTGGGAATCTGCGGCCGCGGTTCAGCGGGGGTCACGCCGCGCCTGGCCCGCCGCCCCCGGGACCCGGGCTGCCGCAGCGGGAGGAAGCGGGAGTTCGGGGCCGCCGGTGCGAGACCCGCTGCGGAGACGCCGTCCGGGCCGCGCACTCCGAGGAGCCGGGATGAAGCGCTTCCCGGCGAGGACTCGGAGTTAGTGCGTGTCACCTCCTCCGGGCGGCGCGGCTCCCCCTAGAGGAAAGTATTGGTAGTTGCAGGACTGCCTTCCTCTCCGCCCACCCGGTGGACCTAAACGAGCTGAAGTGCTTACACCCGGAGACCCGGAGTCGCATCGAAAAGCTAGCTCCCCGCGGGACCGGGGCGAAAACCCCGGAGGTAGCTTAGAAAGCGTGATCGCCAGCCAAACATTGCCTCTCTCCACGTTCAACCAATGTCCAAACTCCTGCTCAGTGGGGTGTGGTAAACACACACACACACACACACACACACACACCAGCCTAAAGTAGGAAAGACCTTATTTTAAAGGTTAGAAAACCAAGACAGGGAGATGAAGGAATTTACCAAGGGCACCGGGTGTGTTAGGAGAGAGGTCTGTCCAGAAGCCTCGCCCAGGGCTGCAGGGAGCCCTGACACGGGCCCAGCCTGAGGACTGTCCTTGCCAGCGGGACCGGGTTTTAACTGCCCGGCCTGGACAGAGTTCATGTGTCAGATCCGGGCCTGCCCACCTCATTCCCCTGCAGGCAAAACAAAGGAGCCGGGACAGTGCTCCTGAAAGTTAAGCCTGTCATTCTGTAAAGCATCAAACTCCCAGTCACCACATGCCTTCCGAAGCAGAAAGTACAAAAGTCCAGCTCCAGGTTGTCTGCGATCTGAAGGAGCAGCGAGTCCTGCTATCTTTTGACTATTTACTTTATTGCCGACTGCCGGCTGTAACGTCATTTATCTAACAGCTTCGGCTTACTAAACGACTTCTTTTTTTTTTTTTTAGACAGGGCTCCCTGACACAAAGCCAAGTTTATACCCAGACAGAAATGTTTAAACAACTTAAACTTAAACCAAGCCTCCGAGCATAAAAGATCCCCGGGCATAAAGAGTAGCAAGAAGGGGCCAAGACTTGGGTAGGAACACAGGACTAAATACTTTAGGGCGGCAGATGTCACATAAGATACCCCTGTTTTAAAAGAAATCCGATTAGTGGAAAATTCTGTTACTAAGAGTCTTTTCCAAGGCTGAGTTGTGGCTCAACAACCCCACCTTTCCCAGGCAAAGACACTCAGAATGACAGGAAAGATTCTGGAAGGGGTGTGTACCATCACTGTCCCACAGGGGGCAGGAGAGAGGTGGATGTTGATTTGGAACTGGTCCTGTTGTGTCTCACCCCAGTATAAAAAGACCTTCTTTCCCTAAGACCCTCCCCCAGTCCCTCCTTGGCTGGGGAGCTAGGCTAGAGCAGTGGGAGTGCTTACCAGTGTCTGGAGGTGTTCTTTTTCTTTTTTTTTTTTAGGGGAGTTGCTCACCTAAAGAAAGATAGGTTAGGACACAGGACTCCTGATGGGTGGTCAGCACATCCAAGCTGGTGAAAGGGCAATGCTGGCAGGAGCAGAGATCGGGCAGCCCTCAAATGCTGCTCTGCTCCTGTCTGAGATGACTTCCCAAGTTGGCTCTTCAGACTCTGGCACCACCAAGTTCTTTCTCTATCCCCCTCTTTTTAGCCTTTGATGACCCCCACCCCCACCCCCACCCCTGGAGCTCAGAGAACCTTGACCTCATCTAGAAGGTGCCAGATGGATTCACGAAATGCTTTCTATTGTGGCCTTTGGCAGAAAGGTAATATGCACAGAAGACATAGGAAAAGGCGTACCAGTTAACATGAAATATTATGGAACCAGAAGAAACTTGCAACGTGCAGGAAGGGCAGGCTTTACTTCGAAGTCCCATGAATAAAGGTCCCTGGGTCTCGTGTATGACTATGTGTAGGTCTGTGGTGGTAGATGTCGCTTTGTATTTTCCAGGTTATGGGGGGGAGTGTACAGGAATTGAGTTGACTGACTTGTTACGAGTGAAGGCACACCAGAGCACCTTTTCCTTATGCAACCTGAAATGGTACATGCTCACACACCTCCCCAGCCTGGAATATCCTACTTTGACCTCATGGGGAAGTCTCCTTGACCTTGGAGTTTCAGCTCAATTGTTTAGTTCCTCTCTAAAGCCCTTCTGGCTGTTCCCACAGGTGGAGTTCCTTAATTACTCGCCCTTGCATCTGCAACAGCAGAGGCCTCTGTGCCTACTTTCATGAAATACTTCAGTTTTTATCGATGTGTTTGTTTTCCCCATTAATTATGAGACCCTTAATATTTGTACCTGAAACGTCCAGGTTAGTCCCCAGCAAATGGTAGGGTGCCCGAAAAATGTTTAAACTAAACTGAATGAAAAGTAATATCTCCCAAATTTGGGTCTCTCAAACCTAGGTCTTTATATAGAGCTGCAGAGAGCCACACTCAACATGCTCTCCTACTCCACATTCCGAATCTGTTCACTTCCTGACTCTCCACAGCTGGCACCGGGCCTGCACCACCATAATCTCTCACCCAGGTTACTGCTCCAGCCTTTCTACTCCACTGGTCTCCCTCATCAGCACCCACCACCGCCGACAACCAGAGTTAGTCTAAACTCAGTTACCAGTGGGATTCTTTTCCAAACTATGTCAGATTGTGGCATTCCTCTGCTCAAAAGTCTTCATGGTTCCCCACTGAAATCCGAGTAAAATTCAAAATGACCCATGAGGCCCTCCATGAGCTGGGTACCTCTGTCCCTGACCTTGTCTCCTGTTACCCGCCCCATCACTCAGCCACCCATTCTGCCCCAGACGCCCGGCCTCCTGGCTGTTTCCTAAGCAGGCCAGGCACCTCCTCACTTGGAGCCTCCCACTGCCTCTTCCCTCTGCCTTAAACATCTCCCACCAGTTCTCCTCCCGTGCTTCCTTTAAGTCTTTGCTCAAATTTACCTTGTCAGTGAGTTCTATTTTGATGGGCCTATGTTACCACCTTGTTATACCCCACCCTTTCCCCAACCCTGTTGCAAATCTCTGCTACAACATGGCTGGAAAGATAGACTGTATTTTAAAGACAATAAAAACAATTATAACATGATTCAGATAATGCCTATTCAAGTGTGGACTTCCAGGAATTGTATCTCCCCAAACTATACAACTCCACAGTATACATTCCTTAAGTCTACAGTTATCTGGGATGAGCTTTGGTTGCAGTGATGTAACTTTTTCTCAAAACAAAACACCCGAACCAGCATTTTGTAGCTGCTTCATTTTGTTGCGTTTGTGGTGGAAGAAGTAGGCTTGGCAGCCAGGAGCCTGGGGAGGTTGTGTGAGCCATCTGTGATTTCATCAAGCTCACAGGGACTCTATTTCTTGGTCTATAGCAGGGGTCCTCAAACTTTTTAAACAGGGGGCCAATTCACTGTCCCTCAGACCGTTGGAGGACCGGACTATAGTTTTTAAAAAAACTATGAACAAATTCCTATGCACAGTGCACATATCTTATTTTGAAGTAAAAAAATCAAAATGGGAACAAATACAATATTTGTATTTGCATGTGGCCCGCGGGCCGTAGTTTGAGGACCCCTGGTCTATAGAATGACCAAGGAGGGTTGCTGTCATTTCAGCTGTAAAACAAATTATTGGATTGATAATTGTGATGGTTAATATTATGTGTCAATTTGGCTAGGCCACCGTATTCAGATATTTGTTCGAATATTATTCTAGATATTTCTATGAAGATATTTTAAAGATGAAATAAACATTTAAATCAGTAGACTTTGAGTAAGGTAGTTTATCTTCCATAAGGTGGGTAGGCCTCATCCAATCAGTGGAGGGTCTTATAGAAAAAGACTGACCTCTTCAGAAGAAGAGGGAATTCTGTTGGTAGACTGCCTTTGAACTTGAACTGCAGCATCAATTCTTCCCTAGGTCACTAGCCTACCAGCCTGCCAGCCTCCCCTGCAGTTTTTGGACTTGCCAACCTTCACAACTGCATTAGCCAATTCCTTAAAACAAATCCATCTATCTATCTATCTATCTATCTATCTATCTATCTATCTATCTATCTATCTATCATCTATCTCTATTCTATTGGTCCTGTTTTTCTGGAGAACCCAGACTAACACAATATTCATTGGTAAATTTAAAAAATAAAACACACTTACTTTAAAGGATTTTTTTTCAAACAACACTGACTTTCCATCCACTAGATTCTTTCAACAAATGTTGGAAAGTCTGCACCTTGACAGACTCGTTCTGGGAACTGAAGATGCATCAGAAAACACACAGCACACCACAAAAACCCTGCCCTGAGGGGCTTGCATTCAAGTTGGGAGAGACTGATGATAAATGTGATAAGTAAATCACTGGAGGGCTGATGAGAAAACCCGATATATAGTAGGATGAGGGCTCAGGAGTGCCGGGGAGAGGGTGAGGATGCTGGAGCCCCTTCCTTGCCCTGACTCTGCAGGGTGCTGTGGAGTCCAGCGGTGATGGCTGTGTACGAGCTGCCTGACCAGGGTAAGCGCTCTGCCCTGGCCCCAGCCCCGGTGCCCAGCTGCCCTGGTGGAGAGGATGGCAAGGGAATCACGACAGGGAGAAAGCAATCCCATAGGAAGCATTGCCTTTCCTTTCCCATCGAAAGGCAACAGGGAGAAAGCTAGTTCATGATCGGGAAATTCTTAGCCAAGACTTATGAGGAGGTTCCAGAGCCAGAATTAAAGCTTCAAATCACCATTTATTTTATGAATTCGAAGGGTTACAGGTTTGATTCCAGGTCAGGGCACATACCCAGGTTGTGGGTTCGATCCCCAGTCGGGGTGCATACAGGAGGCAACTGATCGATGTTTCTCTCCCTCTCCCTTCCTCTCTCTAGAATCAATGAAACACAGGTGAGGATTTAAAAAAGTAATAATAAGAATTTCAATTCAGAGCTCAAAGAAACTAAAAGGAATTTGATTGCCTTGACTCTTGGGTGGGTTCAGAGCCACCCACAGGACAGCTCGGGGCTTGGGAAACGCCACCTGGTTGAAAGGAATAAAGTAAGATAGGTCTCAACAGGAACTTAGGAATGAAGGTTCCCCTTTAAATCAGTTAAGTGTAAATTTTTTTAAAAATTTAAAAACATTTTTGAGATTATTTTCTCTATCCTCCCACCAAATGCCAACGCTTGTTTTTTAAAATCACCTGTTAGACCGTCATCCAGCTTGTGTCTGGATAATTACATTGGTGAGTAACCCACTCACTCCCTCACTGGGATGTGTTTTCCATTTTGCATCTGCACTCTTTGTTAAAAGTACTTCAGCCAGAATCTGCTCTTCTATTATTCATACCTGGTTTTATCTCTGGAACACAGAGGGGGAAATTTAGAAATTAAAATTTGCTTTTCCATGAGACACATTTTCACATGTCTCACCGCCAAGTTACCTCTTCTCCAGGCCAAACATATGCAGGTCCTTCCACCACTTACAGACCCTACGCCATCCTGGGCCTCCACCTGAGTGTATGTTCTGGATCATTAAAATCCTTCCTACACTTCTATGCCCAGTATCAGATTCGGTCACATCACAGTCACTGTAGGAGAGAGGAAGAGCATGAGCTCCCAATGCGGTGCTCTGAGTAATAGAAGTGGCAGGAACCCCGGAGGCTGACAGATGTGGTGGGAACCCCAGCACCAACCCGACTTCTGTCTATCACTCAGCTTCCCCTCCAAGGGACTGACTTTAGCAGATGTACCATAATCCAGGCATTTCTTTCCATCTCTTCTGTGCTTTCACATTCAATCCTTTGCTATGTTTTGTCTTCACGTGTCATTTTATTCTTTGCGTCTATCCTTTTCATTTTTTATAGAGGTGGAAATAGAAATACAAAACAGGCTATGAATGAGAAAGGCATCTGAGCAAGTATGAAAGTGTCATAGCAACTTTCCTTTGTAGAAATTAGCCACACAGAATAGTTTCAGCGACTAGACAAACCATCGGTCTAGTTTGCCAATCAGACTTCTCCAAAGGCATCATGAAAGTCTAAGAGAAAGACCACTGAACCCTTTTCCCAGGAAAGGAACAGGCCTGCCCACCATGCAGTGTCTCCAGTGAAGCCAGGGAAGGTCAGGGCAGGAGATGAGCTGCTGGAGAATTCCTGGCTGGAAAACCTGGGGCAGAGCAAGGACTGTGTTGAAGAGAGAGAGGCTTGGCCCCTCTGCTGCTCTTGCTCACCCAAGGGCAGGGTTGAGACAGCTTCCTACAGGAAACCTTGATATGTTGTATAAATGCTTTGGAGAACTAAGCCAAACAGGCCTCAGCTATATAATATAATATGATATAATATAATATAATATAATATAATATAATATAATATAATATAATATAATCTATAATAATAAAAGCATAATATGCTACTTAGACTGGACGTCCTTCCAGACAACCTTCCAGATGAAGTTGGGCTGTGAGGGAAGCCCGGGTCCCAGGTGCCAGAGGGAAGCCGGTGCCGTCAGCTGGGGGAAGGAAGGCCTACTCTTGCACGAATTTCGTGCATTGGGCCCATAATATAATATAATATAATATAATATAATATAATACAACTAGAGACCTGATGCATGAAATTCGTGCACGGGGCTCGGCCCTCGCAGCCCTGGCTTCATCTGGAAGGTCATTCGGCTATCTGGACTAATTAGCATATTACACTTTTATTATTATAAATATAATATAATATAATCTACACTAATAAAAGAGAAACATGGTAATTAGCTACCCTTCCCATTGGCTAATCAGCATATCCTTATGCAAATTAACTGTCAGCCAAGATGGCGGCTGGCAGCCATGCACTGAAGCGAACAGGGAGGCTTGCTTACTCCAGTGACTGCGGACTCCAACGTTCCCCGCCTAACTTGCCGGCCTCTCAGCTGCAACTCTAAGCAACTATGTAGCAAATATAGAAGCTAAAAAAAACCCCAGAAACCGGCTTTCAGTCAGCCGGGCTTCAGCCAGCCGGACCGCAACATTGTATCAAATACAGAAGGTAAAGGCCAGAAACCTGCTTTCAGCAGCGAGGCCTCAGAGCTAAAGCCGGCCCAGAATAGAAAAAAAGAAAAAAAGAAAAAAAGGAGCAGTTGGGAGCTTCAGTCACCTGCCAGACTGAAAACGGCCCTCAGCCCCTCACCCAGACTGGCCAGGCACCCCAGTGGGGACCCCCACCCTGATCCAGGACACCCTTCAGGGCAAACCAGCCAGCCCCCACCCGTGCACCAGGCCTCTATTCTATATAGTAAAAGGGTGATATGCCTCCCGGCACCGGGATCAGCGTGACAGGGGGCAGCGCCCAAACCCCCTGATCGCCCTGCGGCTCTGTGTGTGACAGGGGGCGGGGCCACAACCTCCCTATCCGCCCTGCTCTGTTCGTGGAAGGCGCCCCAACCCCCTGATCATCCCTGCTCTGTGCCTGATAGGGGGGAGCTCCCCAATCCCCTGATCACCCTGCGGCTCTGTGTGACAGGGTGCAGCGCCCCAACCCCCCCCCCCCACCCCCCCATGGGCCCTGCTCTGTGTGTGACAGGGTAGAGCCATAACCTCTCCATCGGCCCTGCCCTGAGTGTGACAGTGGCAGCGCCCCAACCCCCTGATCCGCCCTGCTCTGTGACAGGGGTCAGTGCCCCAATCCCCTGATCGGCCCTGCTCTGTGCATGACAGGGGGGAGCTCCTCAACCCCCTGATCGGCCCTGCTCTGTGCATGACAGGGGGGAGCTCCTCAACCCCCTGATGGGCCCTGCTCTGTGAGTGACAGGGGGCAGCGCCCCAACCCCCTGATCAGCCCTGCTCTGTGCGTGACAGGGGGTGGCGCCGCAACCTCCCCATCGACCCTGCCTTGAGTGTGACAGGAGGCGGTGCCCCAACCCCCCAATCTGCCCTACCCTGAGCGTGACTGAGGGTGGCATCGCAACCTCCCGATCCGCCCTGCTCTGTGCATGATGGGGCGGTGCCCCAACTCCCCAATCGGCCCTGCTCTGAGCCTGACCAGGGGCTGCACCTAGAGATTGGGTGTGCCCTCTGCCACCCGGGAGCAGGCCTAAGCCAGCAGGTCGTTATCTCCCGAGGGTCCCAGACTGCGAGAGGGCACAGGCCGGACTGGGGGACCCCCATCTCCCCCCGAGTGCACAAATTTTTGTGCACTGGGCCTCTAGTATAATATAATATAATATGTCAGAATATCTGTCAAAATTAATTTTGCTTCATAATTTATTGTATGCTTTCTTAACACTACACAGTGTCCCAAGCACATGCACATAAATTATGTTAGTTTTCCTTCACAGAAATGCTGTGAAGAAGGTGCTATTATCCACTCTTTATCAGGGAGGAAGCTGGCTTGGAGCAGCAAAGCCACGGCACCAAGTCCTACAATGACGTAGCTATAGGGGTTGGATGGGAGCCCAGAGCAATTCTGGGCCAAGTCCATTCTCTGGCCCTCTCCACAGCCTCTCCAGCTGCCACACCCACCTTCTTGTCTATCCTGTGGCTGAAACCACCAGACCACAGCACCTGAATGGGGAGGAGGGGAAACAAGCAAAATCTACTTTTTTTTTTTTTTAATCCCACCCGAGGTACTTTTCCATTGATTTTTAGAGAGGGAAAGATAGAGAAATATCTACGTGAGAGAAACACATTGATTGGTTGCCTCCTGCACAAGCCCTGACCAGGGCCCAGGCCAGGAAAAAGCCTGCAATGGAGGTACGTGCCCTTGAGCAGAATAGAACCTGGGACCCTTCAGTCTGCAGGCCGACGCTCTATCCACTGAGCAAAACCAGCTAGGGCAAGTCTAGTACATTTTTAATACATGTAGGTTCACATCTAAGAGCCAGAGGATAAGTGGAGCCCCTATAACATAGGTTTAAATATTTAAAAGTTATAGTCACACTAACAAATTGTTCAATAGAATACATTGTATCTTCTTATCTTGACAATATAACTTCATAACGACCTGGCAGGGCAGGCTTGAATTCAGATTTCTCAGAGTTCTGCACCAGAAAGAGGTGACACAGAGAGATGTGGTCCTCAGCTGGATCCTCAGTCTCCATTCCTCCCCACTTCTCTCCCCACTCCTAGCTCCCCTACACACAGACAGGGTCTCCTATACATGTTGTAAAACCCCAGCTCACATGCCCAAGCTCTATGCAACCTACCCTCTCCAACCCCAGAACTCCAGGACACTCCACATGGGAACTCCAAAGGCTGAGGTATCCAGAGAGTGTTCTAAGGAGTAAGCACAGCCCGTGGGAGTCCATCTCTTCCATCCAAAGTTTCCATGTGTTGTGAATTGGGGCACAGAAGGGCTTCTTTTCCGCAGGCCTGAAGACAGTACTCATCATACGATCTCATTTGGACCAATGCTACTTCCTTAGTGGCAGGGTGGGAAGCAGGGCATTGGTCCAGGGACACCTTGGAAAGAAGTTCCATTGGATTTTCAACTGAGGAGCCAGGTGCAGAATTCAGCATGCAAGTACATAGCAGATGTTTGTTTAAGAAGTTGTAATTAATTTTTAAAGACAATCTGATGCTCAATATTGAAGATAAAACTAAAAGCAAAGTAATGCAATTGAAATACATTTGAAATATCTACCCAGAAGACATCAACAATCTGATAGCAAAAATGCTCCTATTTGTGGGCATTTGGGTAGATTAAAGTCTTTTATTGTTACACATAGTTCTCCCATGGACATTCTGCACATTTGTATACATTTTTATTGCGTACAAAAAGACAAAGTCTGCAGACATGGTTGTATGAATGTGCACTTCCGCAAGCCATGTATGAGAGTTCTGATTGCTCACAGCCTCACCAACACTTGGCATTTTTCATCTTTTTTTTGTTTTGTTTTAGCCCCTCTGGTGCCTTTGGAGGCGTACTCCATTGTGATTTAAATTGGCATTTTCCTGATGTCTAAGGAAGTTGAGCATCTTTTCATATTATTGGTCATTTGGATCTCCTCTTTTGGAAGTGCCTGTTCAACTCTTGCACATTTTGTATATAATATATGAATATTTTAAAAATTATTTTGAAAAATTATATTAAATTATTAACCGTGGTTTCCCCTGGGGGTTGAAAAATTTGGAAAGTGGGAGAAGTAAAAAATGAAAGAACAAGGATTTTATACTTTTCTTTTTCACTCTAGTTTTCTTTTAAACTAGGGAGCATGAACTGTGGACGTGCCTAACAAACCCTCGTGTACATTAGAAGTTGAATGTTTACATGATACTAAAGTTCTGTGCTTTAGGAAGTGCTTGATACAAGTTGCCCTAATAGATTAAATATATAATTTGCTTTACAATAATTTGGTTCATGAGCCACATTCTAAAAACCCATACACTGTATAATGTGAGATGAGGTACCACCTCTAATTGATTCATTATTAAATTTTTTAAAAGTCTATCAGATTGGAAAAGATAAAACATGTTAATAGTATACATTATTTGTTAAGGTATGGGGACAAAGACATTCTTATTTAATGTCAATTGAGAATATAAATAAGTAAAATTTATTTTCAGGACAATTTGACATATCTGTAAAATCTAAATTTATGTATCCTTTTACCCAGAAATTCTACTTTTAAAGGTTTATACTTATAAATAAACTCAGACTATTTTGCTAAATTATATAAGTGAAGGAAAATTCACTGTTTATATACTTTTGTTTTATTCGATTTTTTTAATCAACAGAGACAACTTCTGTAATTTTAAAAAAGCAATGATTTTATAAAGACGAAAGTAATACATCTGCTTCAGTTTAAGAAACAGGTAGTGTAGCCAAGCTGTATAGTTTACATGCTGGGATAGACCCTTGAAGCCGACTAAGGCTGAAAGCTATCTTCCATGAATAACACAAAGCAACAGATTAGAAAGCTTTTCTTTCAATAAGAATTGTTTACATTAAATGTTTACATCATTATTAACCCAACTTTTCTTGAGATGTCTTAATAGCATTCAAGCAAAAAGGAGTTACTAGTATACTCTCCACAAGGCCTCCCTTTTGTTCATATAAACCAAACTGATCTGTAAACTTTCAGTAAAGTGTTCAAAGTGTAATAAGGCTAGTCACTATTCCAACTCTCAAGATCAATTTATTTTATTTTTTTTCTGAGTGCTGGCACCCGTCTCTGTGCTTGGCAGAGTATTATATCATAAGTTAGGGTGAAGTCATGCCTTCTCTCCCATGGATGAGTTGTCAGAATTCTTGGCACATGGTGTAAAAGAGGGAAATTGTAACCCGCCCCACTATTCTTTTGACATTGTATCTATAAATACTGATTCTGATTAATATGTAGCTTGTAGATAAACAGCATGTTTATAGAAGAATCCCAGGAACTACATCTTTAGAAGATGTAGACTCCGACCTCCAATCATCCCAGCTCCAGGAGATTTGCTGATCATCAAACAGAAAACCAAATGACATAGAACCAAGATGACAAAGACCAGAATGATGCACACCAGACCATCACTTGACCAGTTTTGAGATCCTTATCAGAATGGACTGTGCTAGTCTGCACATAGAGAACTTTTCAGCCCCTTCCCCTTGATCACTTTTTTTTTTTGCTTTCCCCCCACCTCCTTATAAAAACCTCTGCCTACACTGAGATGTTGAGATGGGCTTTGTGACAAGAGTCCCTGATCTCTTCAGGTGACTAGCATTTGAATAAACCTCTTTCCTTTTTCACCAGCATCTATCTCATGAGTTTGGGTTTTTGTTTGTTTTTTAAAACATGTTTTTATTGATTTTAGAGAGAGAGGAAGGGAGAGGGAGAGAGAAACATCAATGAGAGACACATCAATTGGCTGCCTCCCACACTCCCCCTACTGGGGATCGAGCCCACAACCTGGGCATGTGCCCTGCCTGGGAATTGAACCAGCGACCTCTTGGTGCATGGGTGTCACTCAACCAACTGAGCGATACTGGCCAGTTAGGGTTTTGTGGTGGCAGGCAGTCAAACTTGGTTAAGGTTAAGGTTAGATTATGCTATCATAGTAAAAAATTTAACTCAGAAGATGACCTGTATGTACTTCGTTAATTCATCCAAGCACAGAATTTACTTAGGAAAATCTCTAGTTATTGCTCCCCAAATGGATTTCAAAGAAGACACAAATGCTGCTTGAATGCTCTGCATATGAAGTGCTTTGTTATCCAGAAATTTCTGCCAAAGTTTGCATTTACCTAACTAAAGGTTTTAGTTGAAAGCTTGAGGTGATTCTTTTAAAAATATAAATTCTAGATATGCTAGACAGGGGGCTGGGCTGGCCAAAGGTCTGGGGCCCAGGCTGGGAGAGTTTACACTTAGTTATGAAGTTTACAGAAATAGTTCTGGGCCATTGCAGTGAGAGCTTCAACAGTATTCCACAGAAGCAACACGTAACAGGCTATATTTTGTTTCTTCTCAGTCAACCCCTAAAGTTACTTTTCCTCCCAAAGCCAGGAACCCACCATCCCTGTGTAGGACAGAAGCACCTCAGAAACAGTGGAGCTCTGCAGGATCTTATATAAGAAGTCATCGTTCCCACGTGACAATGATTGTCAAAGAAGGAAGAAGAATCCTCTTTAAATTTTGTGAAATAAAGAAGAGTCACCAAGTTATTGAAACATGTACAGAATCATGGTTCATGAAACAAGAATTTTGTGCTGATACATTTTGTAGTATTATTACGCATATGGTCAATTGTTTGATGGAAAAGCCATTCAATCTAGAACTGCACGAAATTCAGATGAAGAGGATGATGGAAATCTGGGCTATAAAAGAGCCAAGAAGGAACTCTGAACTTACCACAACAGAAGCAACCATGTATAAACTCTGCTAGGCCAAAGGTTTTACCAATTCCTAGGTACAGCTATTGTCTATATTTCATTGTATATCACACTACATATAGTAAATGGCATGTAATTCTTGTTTCAATCATTCTTAGCTAACCCTCTTATCTCTCTTAGGAGTCCAGTTAGAGAACCCTTGTGGGTATCATTTTAGGCAGACATCTGTGGCTGCCTTGGAGACACGTGGCTCAGATCTCCCTTTCAGAGCCTTTGTGTAAGTGCTGGGGCTGACGAACAGCCTCTGGTGGTCACACCTTTGGACTCGCCATAATATCATGCCAAGGCCACACCCCTCCAGGCTACTCCCAACCAGCGATTGGCTACTAGAGCTGGTCCATTTCTGCCTGACACCAGACCCCTCTAAAAGGGCAATCTGTGCTCAGGGGCTCCCCACGGACTGCTGGAGGGACCCTGCGTCACAGTCTGAGGCGCTTCCTGATGACCATCCTTCCTGCCCTGCTCCTGCACAGGTGCTAGGCCTGCATCCCTCTCCCCTACATCTTTCACAGGTGTTTCTTCCAACAAGCCCTACAAATATTTCGTTCCATCCTGGCTTCTGCTTCTCAGACATCTTGAAATGATACAGCATTTGAATTAAGTGCACCCCAACTGGCATTAGAGATAAAAGTTCTTTTAACTTTTAAGCACTTTTTTTTTGAAGAACTATAAGCACTGCTTAAAATCTTGCTCCAATAAGAGTCATTACTGTCTGGATGTGTTTTCGATTATTTATTTACCAGAAGGCTTTGAGTAAGAGGCCCCTTATCGGAACGATGGAGCTTTTGCTATTTGGAACGCTATGAGAGAACCTTTAGGGACTTGGCTTTCTCTCTGACCTAAATACAATTTGCCTATCAGCCGAAAACAGTTACTTCAATGCCAGTTGGCCATAACTGGGGATTGGCATCTTATTGGCTATACTTTGCAAAACCGTGTTTGATGCTCAGGTTCAGAGTTCTTATGTGCAGAACTCAAACAACTGTACCCATTAAATTCTAACGAAGAAGAGTATGACATAGGATTTCTATTACATTTGTTTCTGTTTAAAATGATAACCTATTCACTGAGGATGGCAACATATGATTTTAATATGACCAGATTCAGGTTCAATTAATAAAAAAGGATAAATCAAGAGGGCTGGTTTCCTTAAATTTTCAGTCACATATGGCGTATCTATAATTTGATCATTTGCCCTGCAAATGGGTGCATGAGATCACCCACCTTTCCATGTCCACAGACCTCTTTCAGAGCACCTTGGTTTCATGGCCCTTTAGGTATATAAGTGAGGGTTCAATGGTATACCCTGTGCAACGAATGAGATTCACAAATATAATCTAAACAGCCTGGAGTTTCTTGATAAAACTCCATTCAAATTTAACTTTAAGCTACTTAGAGCAGGTTATTCTCACTGTGCATTACAATACCATATAGTGGATTTATATAATTTTGGTGTTCTTGCCGAAACCGGTTTGGCTCAGTGGATAGAGCGTCGGTCTGCGGACTGAAAGGTCCCAGGTTCGATTCCGGTCAAGGGCATGTACCTGGGTTGCGGGCATATCCCCCAGTAGGAGATGTGCAGGAGGCAGCTGATTGACATTTCTCTCTCATCGATGTTTCTAACTCTCTATCTCTCTCCCTTCCTCTCTGTAAAAAATCAATAAAATATATTTTTAAAAAAATTTTGGTGTTCTTTTATTATTTTCTATGTGCAATGCCCTATTACATTGACTATCTCGCATAGTAATTCATGTTACAACCTGGTATCTCTCATTTAAGACACAGAAGTTTTACAGCATTTTGGAGAGGCTGAGTGACTTGCTCAAGGTCACATAGCTAGCTATGAGTTTGGCAGGGATTTTAACATGGATTGGCCTGACCCCAAGTTTGTCCCTTTACATGCATATGGTACATCCTTCCCAAATGTCCTACACAATCGAAGGCAGGGTCATGCTACATGTTGATGTGACATTGGACAAGTCTCTTACATTCTCTAGGAGAATTTATAAAACAAATAGGTTGGGTTGGTCTTGCTTGAGTCCTAGACCCGCCGTTCCTTCCTTCTCTAACATTCCTTTACTCTGTAGCTAATCTGGATAAACTCCTACCAAAACATAATCTGAAAAAAGTTCTATGCCCTGTAGGGTGATCAGGTATCCAAGTCCTTAAGTTTCTATTTCTCCTTCTACCTTAAAATAGAGCATATGTGGCAAGAACAGAAAAATGCTGTTCACAGCTTTGATGAAGGATGCCCTGGGCTCCTTTTGGGGAGTACGTTTAAGTTGAAAGCCAAAAACAACAAATCTCAAAACCAAGACCTTGGAGTTTAAAGTGAATGAATAGCTACAAACTTTATATGAAAATGCAAATGAACTTACCTAAAGGTTTAAAAAAGGCACATGTCTTACAAAATTTAAGTTATTGTTTCTTATTATAAATTCTAACTTAAGTAATAGTATTTGGGTGACAGGTCTCTGAGGTGTACATTTCCTCACCTGGACTCAGCCTAGAGTTTCCAGTCTGATAAAACTAGCAAGTTATAATATCCGAGATAAAGGTCATATGGATCTAGAAATGGCCATTTCAAAATAGTTCAAAAAACAGTGAGTGATCCAAATTGAACATCTCCCATGTGCATAGTGATATAAATTGTTCATCTTCTTTGAAGGATTGGCATTTTAACTTCATCTTGGACTTGAAAATACATAATGTCCATATGAAATACTAGAGGCCCAGTGCATGAAATTCATGCATGGGTAGGGTCCCTAGGCCTGGCCAGTGATCAGAGCTGATCTATGGGGCAACTGGCGGGGTGATTGGGGTGGGGGAGGGCGCTGGCACCCACCTTGGCTGGCCTGGGGCCTGCGGGCTGGGGGTAGCTCCTGCATTGAGCGTCTGCCCTCTGGTGGTCAGTGCACATCATAGGGACCGGTCATTGTGCAGTTCGGTCCATTTGCATTTTAGGCTTTTATTATATAGGAAAGTCCATTCCATGTTTGTATTAACAAATTGATGCCACATGAGCAGAGTATTATTGTATAGCCCAGGTGGCACTATGACACAAACCTATAATTTCCTCCTCAGAGCTCCCATCAGCTCTATTCTTTTATTCTCACAGTGGTATACAACAGGAAGCCTTCTACGGGTTTCCTGGCATTTTTGGCTATAATAGGTCACCGTTGAATATCCTGTTCATCCTCCACTTGTTATTATCAGACAAACAATAGGAGTGAAGTCAATATAACTAGTCAAAGCACTGAGAGTCCTAAAAATACAGAGCCCCAGAGTTAGTTTATAAAATTACTGTTTCTACAATGTCTCCCCCCATCTGTTATTCCTATTTTATCATCCACTTCAAGTTCAATCCAAAACTTTTGCCTAATGGAGCTGCCATTGCATTTTTATTATTTCTTTTAAAATCAAACTTAGCATCTTACAGAAAATATATTGAATGATCAAGTGAAATAATTCTGTAAAGTTCAGTCTTTCCTATTTTCCCCCCCACAGTGGCGGCTGAGAGAGAGGTACTTTCATGTCCTTTAGGAACAGATAAAAGTTGCTCCTCCTTTTTATGGATGCATTAAGACTGACCTGAAAATATAATTTCCTTTTCTTTTCCTCATGAGGGGAGACAACCCAGATTTAAATTTGGCAAATGTGCCTGTAAAACAAATCTGAGCTATCTCCATTTATGTGGATGGTCTCCTTTTGATACCCCATCACCAAAATGAAGCGGAGAAGCCCAGATTTTTCTTCCTAGTTGAAACAAAGAATTAATAAAAGGAAACGAAAGAGTTTCCCTCCTATCCTGCCAGAAACACATATAGCCACCCTTCCCTGGAGGTGCCATACACCTCTATGGCTCTTGTTGAACAGTAACTAACTGCAAAATGTCAAGAGTCTCAAAGGAAATTGGCTTATAGGTCTCAATCCCAAAGTCAAGTTTCCGAATGAAAGGCAGACACAGAAAACATGTTGTAGCTCAATGTCTTGGTGTTAAATCATAGGAGATAACTGTCAGGATTTAGGTTTTGTGAGAGCAATGAGTTCAGGCATGTTCATATTTTTCTGGGTGAATAATGTTTAAGTTTGTAGCTGTTTAATTTCCTGACACTCTACTATCCTCCCGGTCTGAGCTAGTTTAGAATGACTTAGCCATTGTATACAAGGTTATATAATTTCAGATGATTATTTCATACCTTTCAACTCCCCTCAAACCTCCAACAGCTCTCCATCCTCGCTTTTAGCTGGTGACCTTGCTTTTCAGTTCTATACGGAAATTGAAGTAAACAAGAAGAGAGCTTCCACAGACCAGCCCTCTGCCACCACCATCTACACCATCACCTCCACCGCCACCTCTGCCACCACCACTGGTAGCCGCATCTACCACCTTCCAGCATCTGTCCACATACATCTGCTTTGATGGATCAATTTTCCCACCCTCTCCTGCTAAAACCAGACTCCCTTCTGTGCATACGATTTGGTGTCATCTTCCTCACATTGCTCTCTTCCTTCTCACCTGCCATCAGTTTTTGCTCTTTCCTGAATCATTTCTGTAAAAAGGCAAACATATTGTCATTTAAAAAAATATAATTTTATTGATTTTAGAGAGGAAGGGAGTTGGGGCGGGGGGAGACATAGAAACATCAATGATGATAGAGAATCATTGATTGGGTGCCTCCTGCACAATCAGGGATTGAGCCCACAACCTGGGCTTGTGCCTTGACCGGGACTTGAACCATGACTTCCTGGTTCATAGGTTGGTGCTCAACCACTGAGCCACCATGGCTGGGCGATATTGTCATTTTTATACTTTGAAGAAAAACTGTCCTGGATCCCACTTTCCTGACTGGCTATCACCCATCCCCATCCCACCCCTCCCCCTGCTTTTGGCAGCAAAACTCTTTGAAAGAGTTCCTTATACTGGCTATTTCCATTTCCTCTTCTGCAACTGCTCTTAATTTCATTTCATTAATACTGGCTTTGTCTATGTAATCAAGTAATTCCTCGTTGCTAAATCCAATTGTCAATTTTTTTAGTCCTCATCTTAGCAGCATTTGAAATCATTGATTACACTCAACTCCTTGATATTGCTTCTTTGTCAGGCAAGGAGGGGCATCACATGGTCCTAGAGCAGTGGTTCTCAACCTTCTGGCCCTTTAAATACAGTTCCTCATGTTGTAACCCAACCTTAAAATTATTTTCGTTGCTACTTCGTAACTGTAATGTTGCTACTGTTATGAATCATAATGTAAATATCTGATATGCAGGATGGTCTTAGGCGACCCCTGTGAAAGGGTCGTTCGACCGCCAAAGGGGTCGCGACCCACAGGTTGAGAACGGCTGTCTTGGAGGCTCTTCTCTCTTAGTAGCTGAGTGAGGCTGAATTAGCTCAGTGGAAGCACTGGTGGGATCCAGCTGCCGAGCTCCAGAAAACACTTTCTAAGAGAGTCACTGTCCCAAGAAGAAAGCTTCCATCGTTACATAGTAGTCTAGACATTCTTGCCCATTTCTATATAGACGTAGTGTTATAGGGGTGCTGTCCTTCTCCTGGAGTCTTGTTTGTGGAAATGAGAGCCTGGGGGGTCCTGTGTGCTCTGGTACTTTTTGGTTTGTGAGACTTTGCCCAATAAAATCTATTCTGTATGTAGCATGGTGCTCACAAGTAGTGTGTGCATGACACTCTTTTGCTATCAACTGGTTCCCAGAATGCTTCACTCAATTTTTTTCTCCTACCATGGTGGCCACTTCATTGATGATTTCATCCATTTTTATGACTTCCATTTTTAGGTTAGACCTCTTATTGGCCATTAGAGGACACGGTGTGCTGTTATGTCCTAAACCTAGATATGCGTGATGGTCAAATGGGCATGTAAGAAGTCATTGACTCATACACTTATTCTCTGGTCATGTTTCTGGAGGTTGTGTCTTATCTTCAAAATGGAAATAGTAACATTTCACAGGAATGCTGTGATTATTAGAAGAGGTAACACTGTCAGTTCATAATACTATAATATATTTTATTTTATTCCCTCACCTTTTTTTTTCCTCTTTAATATACTAATATTCACTCCTTTACCTATAAGAAAAGTTTTTTCGTGCATTTAAAGAACTAGTGAGTCTTCTGGAGGCTACTTTTATCACAGGCTAGAACATTGACTAGCCATGAAAACATTAGTAAGGGATTATAGTTATATTAAGGTCAAAGGAACACTGATTCTCAGAAGGTGGTGATCAATATGTAGGTCATGAAATATGTATCTGATTAAAAGGGAAAAGGTGTGTGTTTTTAAAAGAATGAGAAGAATTAATCTGTACTCATCTGGAATTCCTGAGTAAAAAAGTGAAGTGCTAAATAATGTGTATATTGCCACACATGCATTTAGATTCTTGTTTGCATATACACAGAAAGATAAGCAAGATGCTGAACACATCTATCTATCTATCTATCTATCTATCTATCTATAAAAGCCTAATATGCAAATTTTCCCCTCAGGAGTTCAACCAGTTCAATAGCTCACTATGACATGTGCTGACCACCAGGGGGCAGCGTGGAATGAAGGAAGGCTCCAGCCGATAGCCGGCAGCCAGGGAAGGGAGGCCCCAGCAGGCAGCTGGAAGGCCCCGATCAGCCCTGGTCACGGACCAGGCCTAGGGACCCTACCCATGCATGTATTTCATGCACCAGGCCTCTAGTCAAAGAATAAAGTTATATTTTTCATACATCCACATACACAAAAATGAGCACATGGACAAAAGCACTAAATGTGAAAAAACATTTTAAATCTGCCATTAGAAGACAATATGGCTGTAAATCTCTATCTGTTTTGAATAGAGAAGGGTTTTTTAAACAGGGTTCAAAAGCCCAAGTCAAAAGTAAAGTCTGACTACTTTGGAGGAAAACATATTTTTAATGTGTACAAGATGAAGGGTCAATATCTAGAATATACTAGAGCAAATTTTAAAAAGAAAAAAAAAGATTACCAAAAGAAAAATGGGGAAAAGACAAGAACAGGCAGTTCACAGAAGAAAAACATTAAAAGAATCAATCTATAATAATAAAAGCGTAATATGCTAATTAGACCAGACGTCCTTCCAGACGTCCTTCTGGACGACCTTCCGGACAAAGCCAGGGCTGCAAGGGAAGTCTGTGCCAGCAGCTGGAGGAAGGCCTACTCTTGCACGAATTTCGTGCATCAGGCCTCTAGTAAACACATAAAAAGATATGCTACTTCATTAGTAATCAGAGAAATACAAAGTAAAAGCAAAAATGAGAGTCCCCTGTTTACCCATCAGATCAGCTAAATATTTTTTAATGGATCAGATCAAGTGCTGACAAAGCAAGGAAGTTTTTATTAAATCCCATTGGGAGCTTAAATTTGACAGGCATTTGAAGGTAAGGATTTAGTAAAATAGAAAAGGCATGTAATTTGTGGCCCAGTAATCCTGCAACTCTTAATATAAATCCTAGATAAATTCTTATATATGTATAAAAGGAGATAAGTATAAGGATGTTAATTGCAGAATTATTTATAATAGTGAAATTTTCTAAACAATATACCTGTGGCCACAAAAGGCCCTAGCACTGCCCTCTGAATCCACCATGGCCTTCCCATAGGCTGTTCTCAGCCAATGATTGAGCACAGCAAGGATAGCAAGCAGGCCTATTGCTGCAAACTGTAAGATTTGTCTATAGGCAACTTTGAGGCTTGAAGAACTCCCTAAAAGCCTTGCTGAAACACTCTTAGAACTGCAGTAGAGTGTAGCTTTTCCTCACCCTTCTTCTTGACAGGGGCCAGAGCCATATCCCAGTCTGATGGCTTTCCCAGCCTCTTAAGGCTACCTGTGCACTGTCTCACCGGCAATTTCCCCAATAAATCAGTTGTATGACTAATTCCATCTTGACGTCTGTTTCTTGGGATTCCTCAACTAATGAATGGTGCCAGGAATGTTTCGACAACAGAGTGGTAAGATGACCTGACACTTGGTCATGGTCCAACCGCTACAAAATTTCATGGAAGGTGACCTGGGAAAACCTCAGTGGAGGGATATGCCTTTCCAGGTGCAGTGATTCAGAAATTTAAAAGCTGTTGGGGGTGATGAGGATGCTCACAAAGACAGCAGAGCTGGGTGGTTGCTACTAAAGTGTACTGATGTCCTACAGAGTGATAATGAGAAACATAGATCCGTGGACAAGAAGCTACAGATTAAGTGTGAAGCCAGAAGATCTCACTGGTGGCTAAGAAAGAGGACCCTATCCCCTACAATAGGACTTCTGACACAGTGGAGCAGTAAAAAGGAGATCATTAGAGTTACAGAGCTCCAGAGGTGTTTGAATGCTCAGCCAAAAGGAAACTCTCACACTAACAGACCTCACTTGGGAACAGCTGGGACCTTGAATGTATGGGGACATCTGGACGAGTGCCCCTGAGGATGCTGGCTTTGAAGAATCCTTACAGACATACCACACTTCCTAGTGAGATCTAACTTTTTCCCTGCGCTACAGAATAATACTGCAGAGGTCCCTTTCCCACCCCTAAGAGTTGTTCCCACCTCCTCTCCTGGCTGTTAGGCCAATAACTAGCGAGGCCTTGCTGGGGAAGTGCTGGATCTGAAAAGGGAGAGAACATTTACACACAGAAAGAATTAGCTAGGTTGTATTAGTAAGAGTCATTGGAGCAGCACTGGGATTGGATTTTTAGGGTGCATGATCGAGGGGCCATAACATTAGACCGGATAAGCAAGAAATGTATTGATTTATGATCAGTTTTTTCAAGACAGGATTTCTCAACCTGGCAAGGCCTCAGGGGATGGGCCGAACTCCCTGTGTGGGTGGCTCTTAGAGGTGTGGGGAAAGCAATGGCCAATGCCTGAACTGCCCTGGCAAACAATAGAGGAATGATGAGGCTCCAGACAAGTGGGCATCCCAGAACAAATATACTATCTGAGGCCAGAAAAGCCAACAGAGGTGTGTGTCCTATGAGATCCCAGAGGACACACCATTCCCTGAGGCCATGCATAATCCACTGGGAAGAAGCATGTTCTCCAGGACCACTCAAAATGACGGCAGGCCAGTGCTGCTAGTAAAGGAGGTGGTCGCAGAGCTAGGCTCATCAATATCATGGGGATGCAGGGCCTGACCGTGAGCAAAGCCAGTTGGCAATGCTTCACTGAGAGGAGCCCGATGGCTGAAATGACCATAGTGCCTGGCGAGGTTGTAAAGGTCGCTGAGAGGCGCCACCAACAAGGAGCTGTAGAGAAGGAAAACAGAGCATGACTTCCCCAGGGACATTTGCAGGGCAGCCAATAGGAGTGCAGCTCACCATCTACAACCAAAAAAAATAGATAAATAAAAGTAATTCTGGAATTCCGATTAAAGTCCAACTTCCATGGGCCACTGTGATCATTTCTCCAGGCCCCGAATATATAAGTGCATTGTTATACTTGACATTGGAGTTCCAGCCCCTTCCTCCCACATACAAAGTGGCCCTCCACCTCTAAGAGCCCACACGATGGAGAAGGCCCAGGGGAGAACTCTGAAATGTTTCCCCCACACGGATGAAGAAAGTAATTACAAAACAATGACGCTGGGTGAAATGGCAGAATTGAGGAACTCCGTGAAGAACCTGAAGGATGCAGGATAGCGGTCCCTATCAGAGTCCTGTTCACTCTGCCAGTCTGGCCTCAGCAGGAACTGGCTGATCCCGGAGAATGACTGAGGACAGGCAGCATCACCGAGCAGCTGCCTCTGTGCAGCTGGGGTGCCAGGTGGTGAAGAGCCTACTGCCATGAGAAAAGCAGGTTGATCCGGCCGCGGGTACATGGTACCCAGTCGTTCAGAAGCCTGTGCTCTTTTCTTCTGTATCAGGAGAGAGGATCAGAAGCTGGTTGCATTCGTGTGGAACAGACAGCAATAGTCATTTACAGTGTCACCCCAGGCCTCTGTTAATTGCTCTGCTCCCGACATCATCTGGTCTGCCGTGGTCTGGGCATTCCACAGAACCCCACACAGACCGGCTACATCAGTGACATCAGGCGGATTGTGCAAGACCAGCAAGAGGTGACTAATGGGCAGGAGGCTCTGGAAAGATATACACTTTGCAGATAAACTTTATGAAGACTCAAGTGCCTGCCATTCAGTGAAGACCTGAGGACCCACGTCAGGGGCATGCTGTGGTATTCTTACTAAGTAAAGATCGAATTTCTGCACCTTGCCCATCCCCATGTTCCCCAACAAAGAAGGAAGCATGAAGTTGCATGGGCCTCTCTCGGTCCTGGGCTCACTGTGAGCTGGACTTCCATGGCTGGGATTTCCCAGTGGGATAACTGGTGGACAGTGAAGTCATTAGCTGAACTAATAGAGGCAGAGATGATTCTGCCTAAGGGGAGAGGGAGACTTGAGGCTGCGAAGCACATGACCTCCAACCTCAGGAGAGGAATGGCCCTGAGATGCAGAAGGGCTGTTCCCATGTAGGTGTAGACGGGCATGCGGCCTTATTTATGTATGGGGGGGCGGGGAGTTGCAGAGATAGGACCCCCGCAGAGCTCTCTTCCAGCACAGCACTGCTTAGAATGGGTGACAGCTTGGAGGAGTGTTATTTCACTAAAGCCAGGGTAGACATTGAGGTAAGCATTGTATTTACCTTATGTTCTTACTAACTGCCACTGAATGACATTTTAAAACCTCTTGTTTACCAGTACTCCTCAGGAGTAAATGTTGTTTACTCATCAAGATGAGATGAGCTTATGAAAACATCCTGCATTATGTAACAAATGCTTCCAGTGAATTCGAAAAAAAAAAAGGTTGAACCACCAGAGTAAAGACAACGTGGTATTTACTTAGTAAGAATACCACAGCATAGTCCTATTTACATCATTGGTATTACCTACCATTGGTGACCAGGAAATAGCACATGAGAAAATACTGGTGGCAGAAGGACTTTTATTTCCATATTTTTTGAGAGCTTGTTTGGAGGATCTAGCAGGGGAGCTCAGCTACTTGTATACCCTTGACCCAAGACCAGTCCTCTCCTCTGGGGAAAGGTCATCCTCTTCCACTGAGCTTGCAGCTTCTGGAGGGACTCACATGGATCAGTGAGGGAGGAGGGGGACACCTGTCCAGCGAGCCAGATCAGCCGAATCCACCCTGACGATCAATGGGGTGACAGATGTCACAGCCAGATCGCCCTCACATTCTTAGTTCCATACTTTTTGTTTGTCACTGATAATTTTCACTTTTGAAGAAAATCTTCAAATATATATTAACATACTAAATCATTGTATTTATTTGGAAAAAAGTTCTTATAAAATAAAAATGTTCAAGTATGAGGTTGAATATAATTCTTTCTTTCAAAATAAACTTACTCCTGAAATAAAAGCCAATACACCCTAATAGATGCCAAACGCATGGAAGTTTTTGTGCAGTAAGAAGTTATGTCCTTCCGTTATGTCATTGGAGAAAGTGTAAAGCTGGCATTTAACAAGAGGGAAACTAAATTCAGACAGAGTGAGATTTTTCTCTTTCTTCTCTGTGCTGCACCTCGGGAACTAGAGGGAAAGTGATACAAATGAAGGTAGAATAATTACATTTCAGAATAAGTAAAAGTAGACACTACCAAAAAGAGAAAGACAGAGACAGTGAGAGAATGTTCAGAGAGGTAGGAAGAGACACGTGATAGAAACTCATATGACTTATCGGCCCTTGTAAGTCAATTTGGAAACTAGCAAACAGAAATACTCTCTGGTAGTTGAACTGGAAGGATTATAGAAACCAAGGGAAAGAGGTTCAAGAGTGAAGAATTGGTCAACAGGGTCAAAGAACAAGCACAGAGAACTGGGAATTGGGTTTGGCAATCAGAGGTGGTTGCTGACCATCTGGGAACGGTTTGAGAGGCGAGCTGGAGTGCAGTGGGCTAAAGAGTGAGTGGCTGGTGGGCAAGTGGAGGGAAGGCAGTGAGTTTGGCTTTGTTTTTCAAGAAGTTTGGTGGTGAATGGAGTTACAAAACATGTTTTATTATTTGTTTGTTTTTTGTTTCATTTTGTTTTGGAGCCAGCACGTGGAGCCATGCAAATCATCTTAGGGGAAAAGGAGGGGTAGGTGCTGAGCTGGCTGCTTCACTGAGTCCTATGGAGGCTTCACATTCTGATATGCAAATGTGCTCAGGGCTACAAGGGTTCCACCTCTCCAAGTGAGGAAAGAAAGTGGTGTCCAGCCAATTGAACCTGTTAAATTTAGTAAACTGAGTTCCATTAGGCTCAGAAGCATATGCTTTTAAACTCATCTTTTTCTAGACTCTTTGTTTGGAGTTTTGTTCTCTTAGGTTTTTTTCACCCTTAAAGTTTTCTTAAAAAAATTTTTTTTACCTTAGTTTGGCTGAATTGAGAAGAAAACTTTATTTTTACACTTTAGTGAAGCATATAGTTGGGGAAAGTGTGTGTGTGTGTGTGTGTGTGTGTGTGTGTGTGTGTGTGTTGGGAGAAGCATGAGTGATAGCTAAAATGATTTAGGGCAGATGGATGGGATAGGGATTGGGAACCTCGTAGGGAAAGGGGTGGGTACCACTGTAGACACTGGCCTTTATTACTTCCACACTCGGGCCTATTATGTAACTGAACATAAATCAGTTGGCTGTCAAGCTTTTGGGGAGTTCAAAACCTTATTCAAACTTGAGATGTGTTTGAGTGCCTGGCTTCCCCCTTTGAGTAGAGGCATCTCAAGGGCTGCGCGTGGACTTCCTCCTCTGCTCACCTTCACAGTGTCCAGCATGCAATCGTGTACTTGGGGTGTTCTCCTCGGCTTTGATGGCCACGACCAGGGTTCAGAGCAACTCTAGAATTCTTGCTGCCTTTCAGTGCATCCAGAAGTGGCCCAAGGCATTTTTTAAGACATGAATGACTGAATCAAGCATGACACTAATTCTGTATCTAATATGAACCTTCTTAAATTAATAGCCAGGGTCTGGAAGTTGTTGCTCCTTCCCAACACCCAAGGCAATAGTTAATTATTTCCGTGTGAAGGCTGTCAGTGGAGCTGGTTGGAGAAGAAAGACACTGAAAACTGATTTCCAAAAAGCTACAGTAACTGAAGGAAATGTCATTCAATCCGTAAAGAAACATGTATTTGGCACCTAGAACTTATGATGTGCTGGGCAGTTGGGTGTTTGTCATCAAAACATAAGTAAGAAAATAGTCCCTGTTACCAATGAACTGTAGTGGTGTATGAGATAGTAACCATAAGGCATGAAAAACTTGCCTCTCAGAGAAACAAGGAGGAATCATATGACTCAAGAGAACAGATGCAATTACCTAGAGGCAGAGCCATAGAAAGAACAGCCACACGTGACATCTACAAACCACGTAGAAGAACTGACAGACATTTGGACAACACTGTAAAAGTCACGAGGAGAGCGAGGGAGACTCGGAGAGAGCAGGAGTCTTCTACCAGTTACTCTGGCCACCAAGACCCTGAATGTGATTCTTCTGTTGCAGAGGTGATTGTGCAAGAGAAACATACAAGGTGGCATTGTTAGCTTTGAACAGTGGCCAGAATGGAGGCAGAAGAATGAACACAAAGCCGTGTCTGGAGAATGTAATGATGAGAGCAACAGAGAAGTTGTGAGTATTCTAGCAGAGAGGATTAGGATCTGCCTGGCATTCTTCTTCCTTCATTTCTCTTTCGTGTCAATTGCATGTCGTCCATCACCAAACCTGTGAACTCGAGGTGAGCTGGTTTGTTTGAAATACTGGACTCCTTTTTATGGTACTAAAGGCTGATGCCTTTCACTGACTCAACTGTGACCTTTTCCACATTCCCAACACTGAGTGTGCCTGAGCTCTGAGAGCAGAGATGTGTTTGTTTGTTTTGTCCGTGTGTTTTACTTCCTGGAGTAGATTTCACTGGATTCAGTCTGGTAACAGTATTTTTTTTCCTGACCAAAGTCTACCAGGCTGAGGAACCAAGATAAGATGGCAGCATTGGGTAAGAAGCAAGCGGGAAATGGCATCTGGCCTTTGCCCAAAAGCTGGTAGTTCTGGTCAGAAAACCTGATTGTGTCACCTCTTCAGATAAGCTGCTCTGTAACCCCATGTCCTGTATCCAGGCCAAGTTCAGAATCAAACTATGTGATATAGCTTGTTAGTACCCAGTGAAAGAGCCCACACTCAGCTGAATTTAGACCAAATTCTCTACCTGAGATTTCCATATCTTTCACCAACTGAAGAGAGAGAGAGAGAGAGAGAGAGAGAGAGTGTGTGTGTGTGTGTGTGTGTGTGTAATTTTTCTTTTTTCAGCAGCCATGCAGGATTTTATTCTTTAATCAAAATAGCCAGGCAGGCTATTTCTAGCACGGATCTGTGTGTTCTATTGGACCTCAACTTTTACTCTGCTACTTAAACCCCTTTTCTTATTGAGACGTTCATCCAGCACAAGGCTGTCCAGCACTGCCATCCATCTCTGCCTGCCGACCAGCCAAATTATTTGGTTTCCATAAAACAACCAGCATTGTATTGCTATGGTACTTGGCTGAAGATCGATTCTGAGTGTTTTATTACAGTTTCATGTGTTGCTGAGAATAAATGGGTGATGAAGCTTGGTCTGGCAGCTCAGAGACCTCTTGGTTTCAGTTGTCTTCTGTGAGCCAGAAATTGCCCAGTGAGTGGCAGCTGCAAAGGTGAGAGGGTCTCATAATATGCTTTGCTTACTAATGACTTTACATGTGTTCCCAAATGATTGGTGAAATGCTCCTCTTCATGTAGTATGAAATATTTCAAAAATGCCAAAAATACCCCAAAGAGGTCATTTTATAAAAAAGTTATTTTTTAAAAAGTGTGCCTTGTCCCTAACAGATTGTATAAATGTTGACATTTTCCTGTATTAAGATTTTTGTTAAAGGAATAAAATGTTATAGAAACAATTAAAGTGTTTTTATATTCCTCACAGATTCCCTTCTCCTTCTACTTTCCCAAATGTAGCCACTTGCCTGACAAATTGATGAGTATCCTTTCTGCCCAAGGTTTTATACATTTACAGTGTGTATGTACTCATAACTCGTTTATATAACACAGCTTTATGTTTTTACATTTTACATAAATAATGACATACTTTATGTAGCATTTGCAATATGCTTTTTAATTCAAACTTTACTTTTCAAGGTTGGTACATATGATTCACATAGTTCTAGTTCATGAATTTTAAATGCTGCACAATATTCTATTGGCTAGCTCTAGCACACTGCATGTGAATTTTTCACTCATCTACACGGGGCTGCTATAAACATTCCTGTACATGGCTCCTTATGTACATTACATCTTATTATGCATGTGGCAGATTTTCTCGAGGGTATGCAGCACAGCATGCATTAGAATAGCTCAGTTATAGAATATGTACAGGTGGGTACTAGACTTATTGGGGGGATCACCTCATAGTTATATAAACAGAACCACTATGCTGTCCACATTTACTGAATATGGCAAAGCACACTCAAGGTTGTGCCAACTTTTATTCCCTCCAACAATGCCTGGCCAGTCCCATTTTCTTAACTCTTTGCCAACTGTTGAGTTTGCCAGACTTCCACGTGTTTGCCAAACTGATGATGTGCTAGGATTTGCTGCTGTTGTTTTCATCTGCATTTCTCTCATTACCAGGGAAGCGGAGCATCTTTCCTGATGCTTAGTGGCCATTCAGATTTCTGCTTCTGTAAACTGCATATTCATAGCCTTTGCTCTTTTTCCTTTTACGTCATTTGAATTTTTCATATTCATTTGTAGATATATTTATATATTTGAATACTGACTATTGGCCAATGTTTTTATGTTGCAATTATCTTTTCTTAGCCAATGGTGTTTTTAAAATTTATTTATGGAACTTTTGTTTCAAACAAAATGTTCTTATTTGTTCTTGAATATAAAGGAATCCTATATAATAAAAGTGTAATATGCAAATTGACCCTAATGGCAGAACGACCAGAACAACCGCTTGACCAGTCACTATGAGGTGCACTGACCACCTCTTGGTCCCTTCCCCTGGCCGGCAGGCTCGCATCACCCAATGGCGAACAAGGAACTGGGGGTGGGTGGTGGGGGACACAGGCAGTGCCCACACACAGAGGGCAACCTGTGGCAGGGGCGGGGCTGGCGAGCAGCTGGGAATGGGCAACCTCTCGGTCCCTCCCCCTGGCTGTCAGGCTCTGATTGCTTGATGGCGAACAGGGAACCAGGAGTGGGTGGTGGCGGGGGGCGAGGCCAGCTGCCAGCAGCTGGGGAAAATGGCCCTCATCGCAGGCCAGGCCTAGGGACCGTACCTGTGCACAAATTTCGTGCACTGGGCCTCTAGTTGAATATATTAGTCTTTTCCTTCTTGAAATATTTATTTTACCTCAATGCCATAGAGATATTTTTTCCATTTGTTATTTATTTGTGTGCACTGTGTGACATAGATATCTAATTTTGTTTTCCACACAAAAACTCAATTTTAAATTTCTTTTGAGATGGAAATCTGTTGGATATTGAGTTTTACCCATAATCATTTTTTGTCTTTTAGATAATAACGTAGTTGTTTCATCTTCCCCTTTAGAAGTAAGTTTTTTGGATAAAGTAACTTTTTATTTTTCACACTCAATCTCTACTATTATTACTACTATTATTAGTGATAGTACCAAGCTATGCTCAGTTGGAGTACAATAAAGTTGTCATTTGCCCAGAGGAAGGATAAGGGGCCCTTTTTGTGCAAGAGCAATGACTAATCCATGAAGCAAATCAACAGAGCTACAGCTAATAATGATGATCGGTTATTATGTGCCAGGCATTATACATAGTATTTTACTTGAATTAGGTAAATAAATTTGATAATAAATCAAATTATATTGAACTCAATCCTCACAAATAGTCCTTGGGATAAGTTCTGTGATAGTTCCTGTTTTCTAGAGGATGCAGAAGAGCTTCAAAAATAGTTTGAGTCATCGTCAGTTCTGACCAGGACCAAAAACCTATTTGTTTCAATGTCTTCATTATTATTTAGGAAAGTATTTATTGTGAAACTAATGGTAAGTAGAAGGATTTACCCAAATTATTAGGTTTTTGTAGTAATTGTATATATGTCACCCAAGAAGTATTAAGTTGTTCAATATAGCCCAATATTTTGCCTTCCCTTGAGAATAATTTCTGGTATATCAAAGAGAAGACACAGTTTGTTTAATTTAAAGTAGTAAGCCCTGATTAATGCAATCATTGGCAGTAAGAGCCAACTGGCATATTAGCCGTAAAAAAGAATGAAATATTACCTTATGTGACAACATGGATGGGCCTAGAGAGTATTACACTAAGTGAAATAAGTCAAACAGAGAAAGACAAAGTCCATATGATTTCTCTTATATGAGGAATCAAAAAAACCAAATAAACAAAACAGAAATAAACTCATAGATAGAGAGAACAAACTGATGGTTGCCAGATGGGAGGGGAGTTAGGGGTTGGGTGAAAAAGGTGAAGGGATTAAGAAGTACAAATTGGCAGTTACAAAATACTCATGGGGATATAAAGAACAGCATAGGAAATATAGTTAATAATATTGTAATAACTATGCATGGTGTTAGGTGGGTACTAGACTTATTGGGAGGATCACTACAAAGATTATATAAATGTCTAACTACTATGCTGTATACCTAAAACTAACATAATATTGAATATGAATATTAAATGTTAATTGAAAAAATGTTTAAATTAAAAATTAAATTAAATTTATAAAGAGTCAATTGGTGGATATGATTCTAGAGATGACTCTATTGTAAGTGGCGAGCAGAGGCACATAGAGAAAACTGCAACAGATATTTCATCACTGTGTGAAATACCCTAAAAATATTCAGGGCAGGGAGGAACAATAAACCAGCTTTCAGCTTAAACCATTTAGAAAATAAAGAAACCTAAAATCACATGATATGTTAAGTTAAAATGGTTTAATCTTTCTACTTTGGGAATTCCCTGGTAATGTCAGTTTAGCTGCTTTGGTCCAGCTATTAACTGAAGGCATTCTGTTGCTCAATAGTGAAGAAACATACTGAATCCCCACGATGATATAAAGAATTACAGGCTAAATAAGATTTTTAAAATATGTAAGCAACCTGTGCAAGGACGATAACATTTACCCCTAATTCCTTCCCTTTGCAAAGATCTGTTATTCAGAGGACAAAAGCCCTACAGGTCATTAATGATCATCCTGGCTGACTTATTTAGTGGAGCTTTATGTGGGCTACACGATTTTAGCTTATGCTGGAGATGAATTACACAGGTCCTGTCTTCAGCATGAGTCTACAGTTTCCCACGTTAACCTGAACATCTGTTGATTTCAATATCTGCCTACCCAGAAGGCATGTGGTTCTTTTTTTGAAGGACTCACAATAAATGTTAATAGGCTTCTTAGGAAAGACTTCTTTATGTAAATAGAAGGCAATTTGTACTTTGTGTTTAACATTTTTCTTCCTGTTGATTTTGGGGTAGAGAGATGATGGGAAATATATTGCTTACTTTGGCCATGGGAGAGAAGTGAGGCTGGGTGTGTGGAAGGTTTCATTTGCCTGTCCCTCACTGTACCTTTCTGAGGCAGTGTTTCAGGTTGATTGAAGGTCCTCTTTGAGCACAGACATTAGTGATGCATTTCTCAATCAACATCATGAGAAAAGTCCAACTCCACACTCATTAGCACATGTCGGGGTGTTTTGAAGTAGTCCTGGTCTGCCTGGAGGTCATGGAATTCGGAGCTCCGTTAGGAAAGGTGGCTGCAACTGTGATGCTCAGAGAGGCAGGCATGATGAGCACATCTGTGTGTCTTCTAATGTGGTTGGTTTGTGTGGGCTGAGCAAGTCAGTGGTGAGGAGGGGCCAGAAAACTCCATGTCTACTGGTCTTTTAACAAGTTGACCCATGTGGCCAAGGGTGAACAACGATGGAAAACTGTAGAAAGGAAGACGAGTTGTCTTGGCAACTCTGCCAATAAATTGATCCTTAATTATTGGTATGACTTGTTTCACACAAATAGCAAGTGCCTTTTTACATCCCAATCCACCAGTATTGAGGTTACAAAGAGTCCTATTCACTCCGAGAGGAGGTAGGCCCTGTGCTGCTAATGTTCTTTTAAAATTAGGAATTAATGGTCCTTCTCTTCTTGGTGTCTGAGGCCCTGAAATGCTGCCCAACACCACATGAAACAAACCTACGTGTGCTTCATATGCATCATAAACTAGCCCTTTACTTAGTGTTTTCGAGTTTCTTGGGAGAATGACAACATAGCCCAAAAATGTGTAAGCTGTGAGTTCACCCATGTGATTACCAAACTAGAAACCATTTTATGGCAGTTATGCAAGACGAGACTGCAAACATGTATATGTCCTCCCTCTTTCTGGCAAAGTGACTCCCTTAAAGTCCTAATGACCCCTCTTTGAATGAGAAATGGTGATTTTTCTTTTGAAAAAGGGGGAGGGATGGAGGGAAGGAGAGAAAGAGAGAGGTCTTGAATTATACCCTGTGGAAACACCTGGTGAAGGGGTGTGTGTGGTTGGAGGTCAGACCCCTTCAGCCAGTTTGTCTATCTTGATGTTGTCTATATATTAGGCTCATGTACAAGCTTTTATTTGAACTAAGAGTCCAATGGCAAAAAAGGTTTAAAACAACTTGTTAACATATTACAGTTAACAAATTTAATTTTTTATGACATGCCTCACTTCCACCCTCTTTCTACATCCTATTTTCTTGAATATTATTCCAATTAATCGATCAATATCAATCAATCCATTAAGAAAGCCTAGTTTGTAGTAGGAACAGAGGATGGCACCGTCTACAGCTCAGAACTTGTTGTTGTGGGGCTCTTCTCACTATTCCCATCTCCTTTTTCTCTACCATCCCTGTTTCCATTTCTCCTTCGTCTTCTACTCCATTACCCAGAACTCTGCTTTCATTTAAAATGTTCTCTGTTTCTTTCTGACCCTCTTCCTCTCACTCTCACTTCGAGTGGAAGCACCACAGGTGGCGAGGCTGAGAGCAGGAGTCCGGGATGGAGACAAGCGCAGGCCATGGCAGAGCTACAGTAATTCTTGTTTTCTGGGTCCTAATTTGTCCAACTTTTACTGGATCTTAGTTTCTTCTATTAAAAATATGCATAATTTGGCTCAGTGGATAGAGCATGGACCTGCAGATCAAAGGGTGCCGGCTTTGATTCTGGCCAAGGGCTCGTACCTTGGTTGCAGGCTTCTCCCCGGCCCAGGCCCTGGTCGGGGCTTGTGCAGGAGGCAACCGATTGATATGTTTCTCTCACATCGATGTTTCTCTCTATCTTTCCCTCTCTCTTCCACTCTCCCTAAAAATCAATGGAAAAATATGCTAGGGTGAGGGGAAAAAAAGCATGAAATTCTTCAGAGCAAAGCCAAAAAAATAAAAATAAAAAGTAATAAGAAAGCTTTGGCTGCAGACAAGCTGTGGCCCTGGCAGTTGTGCCTTCCGAAGCTCCCTGAAGCTGCTCCTTCGTGCCACCCCCCTCCCTGTGACACCTGCCCTTGCCGCCTCCCCCCCCATGTGCCCCAATTCATTGCTGCACATCACTGGTCAACAGTGAATTTCTGTGGATATGGAACAGGGGATGACAAACTTTTTCCATAAGGTGCCAAATAGTAAATATTTTAAGCTTTTCAGGCCAACCATGTTTCTGTTACAGCTGCTTGACTCTGCATTGGGAGCACAAGAGCAGCCAACAGCAATACCTAGACGAACGGGCATGGCCGAGGTCCAATGAGCCTGTTTCCGTGTACGCTGGAATGTGAGTTTCAAATAATATTCATGTGCCACAAAATATTCTCTGCTTCTGGTTTGCCCCAACCACGGAGAAGTCTAGAAAATATTCTTAACCGGTAGGCTGAAGAACAACGAGGACAAACACCATGCCTGGGGCCATGTTTGGCTGGAGGCTATAGCTGGCAGATCCCTAATATAAAAGATAAACTTCCAGAGGCTAGGAATTCTAGGTGAGCGGCATAAAGTTTAATCTCCTCCTATTTTGGCACAAGTCAGGTGGGACTGGTTAAATAGAATATGTCTAAAGACTCCCTCATAGCATCCACTGATCCCAACCCCTAAGTGAGGAGGGAGAAGTATTTTATCTTGAAAGAAGTGGCCTCAGATTTCGAGCATTATTATCCACTCATGTCACCTTTTACATTACATGGCCCTGAGGTGTATCTTCCATCTGCAATTACCTCCACCTGGACCGAGCAGATGTCTCTCTGCTCCAAGCGTGGAGAGAGGGGAAGTCATAGGACTAGACAAACATCACCTGAGGGGAAGAAGAGTTTTACTCCCAGCAGGTCTCCCATAGCCAGAGCCAATAACAACAATGGCCCAACTCTACAATGGTGCTGGTAAGTTCAAATTCAAAGGCAGTATCCTCTGGTGTTATTTACACAATACCCCCTCTCCCACTCCAGTCATTGAAAACCAGCTCTAAGAAGAACAGCATTTCCAGGGCGTGCACTTTGTGGCCCTCGAGGGCACAGCTCTGCTTTGCGCCTGCCCTCCTCTTTGATCACTCTGAGGACACAAAGTGCCCAAGAACAAAAGACTCAAAGCACAGGTTGGCTTCCTGAGAGCTTTCACTCACTTAGCTGCTTTCTGAGCTGCAGTCTACCATTTATATCCAAGCGACGGCATCATTTGAACAGCAGAAAATTGAGCAGGAAAATCGAATTCTGAAGCTGAATGACAAAGTACAGAATCAAAGGCCCTTGCTTATAAGTGGATTCTGTTCAATCTTGCCTTTTCATTTAGCTTCTTTTTGCTGTTGTAAGACTATTTTCCCAACTAGACATCTGTACTTGGAAGTTCTGCTTCAAGGCTATTTGGTATCTAGGGAGAAAAGTCATGCAACTTGAAGATGTGGTGGGCTTTTATAGAAATTAAAAGAACTATTTGTTGGGATGACTTATACAAACCCTGTGGCAAGGACATTGTGGTAGTACAAACAGTTCCCAACTTAGAAGTGGATTGTGAACCAAAAGTTTGTAAGTCAGTTCTTTGTGACTTGGAAGGCATTTGCCTATAAGAATGGTGTCGTAGGTGGTGGCAGCACCGGCGCTGAGTCAGAATGGCTTGTGGAAGTCAGTGTCCTGCTTCTGAGCAGCCGAATAGCACTGTCTGAGCCTCTCAGACTTCAGAATGCAGCGGCGTGACGATGACTACTTCAAGCCCCGGAATAAACATGGTGCACCTTCCTGCATGTTAATTTTGTGATAACATTTGGGGAACCATTCTTTTGAATGAAAATAAGTATGCATAATTAACTGAGTAAAATATAAAATCCCTGAAAATTTTAAAGACGGAGCATTAGACTTGAAAAGAATCTTGAGCTTGTAGTTTGAAGCTTTGGTTTAAGCCCCCAGATTTTCTTGACTGCAGAGCTCTCCAGCCAGGCAACTGGGGGCATGGGAGACTCGTGGCAGCTTCAGGAAGTAGCCCAGCCAGGCGCAGACAAAGAAGGAGGCAGCCATTGGCCCCAGCCAGGTACAGATAATAGAGGCAACAGCTTGACCTACCATGTAAATGGCCATCTTGCAGGGGTAGAAGGAAAGAAAGTACCCAAAGGTGTTTGAAGGTCGGAGAAGACCAAGATAACTGCCTATAATATGGATCCCAGGTTGGAGTCTGGAACAGAAAAAAGACATTAGTGGGGAAATTCTAATAAGGACTGTAAGTGATAGCATTGCAACAACAGTGGAATGGAAAAGAAGAGCGGAGAGGTCAGAAGCCCATGCTGCAAGTGACACTACCAGTCTTTCTTCTCAAACAGGCTTTTGTGAATGAACAGGATAAGGGGGTCTCCTGATAGTGTTTCCATGTATCTCTTCTCTGGAAAAGGAGTGAAGCAGGGCAGAAAGCGGGTGGGGGTTAGCATGAAAAGGGCTTTCTCTGGATGGTTCGCATGTCTGAACTGGACAGTCCACAGAGGCAGCCCAAAGTGCCTTCTAGACTCAACATGGCTGAGAGGGTCCTGGGTGGATGGAGCTTTGCTGGGAAACGTCTTCATTCACTTTCTAGGTCAGAGGTCTCTTTCCAAAGCAGTTGATCTGAAATCTCTGCCCCCTCCCTTAAGGTATTGGCCAGCCAGGAGCATTTCCTGCTCATTGGGGTGAGTGTAAGGCTTAGTGTCATTTTAGCACCATGTGCAATTTCCCAAGTAAGCCCTTAAAAATTCATGCCATCCATAAATGGAAAAGAATGACTGTATTAGCATAACAGACACTCCCAGTATTATTAATGGCATTGGATCTCTGTGCTTAATCAAGGGATGAGAAAGACAAATCAGGGAAGAACTAGTCATGTTAAATGGAAAAAGAGGTGGGGATGCCATCTCAAGAGAAAGGGGGCAGAGAAGGAAGCTAGAGCAGAGGTACAGAATGATCTGGCAACAGTGCTCCTGAGGCCAGCCATGCACTGCTGTGGATGGACAAGTAGAAATCAGGTGGTTGGTGCCATGAGAATGTCCTAAACTACAGACACACAAGAACATGCACACACATGTACACATGGTGCATGGATTTAATGAGATTTTTTTTCTGACTGATGAGTGCTTTACTTTCACTTCAGAGCATGGAGTCTAGGGAATGTTGTTAAGGGCAAGATGGAGGGGAGAGGAAGGGATGCTTCAGAAGTTCCCGGTATGTGCAGGAATAAAAAGAACAGACAGTGGCTCCTTTTGTCTCAAACTATTTGAGAACAAATAAAAACTACTCCTAAGTGCCCATCAGTAGATGAGTGGATAAAGTAGAAGTAAGATATATATATCAGCCTAATTGTACATCAATGGATTAATGTTGTTATCCTATCTAATAATAGAGAAACATGGTAATTAACCATAACTTTGCTACCCTTCCCATTGGTTAACCAGGGCGATATGCAAATTAACTGCCAACCAAGATGGCAGATGGCAGCCACGCAGCTGAAGCGAACAGGAGGCTTGCTTGCTCCAGTGATGGAGGAAGCCAAGGTTCCCCGCCTGCTGCTGCCGGCCTCTGAGCTGCACTCTAAGCAACTATGCTGCAATTATAGAAGCTAAACAAAACAAAGAAACCTGCTTTCAGCCAGCCAGGCCTCAGAGCTGGAGCTGAAACAGTGTTTCAATTATGGAAGCCAAACAAAAGCAGATACCTGCTTTCAGCAGCCAAGGTCTCAGAGCTGGAGCCAAGCCTCAGAGCTAAAGCCGGCTCTCAGTTCCAGTGACAGCCATAGAAGGTAAATAAATCCCAGAATAAAAAAAAATAAAAAAAGGAGAGGTTAGGAGCTTTAGTCACCTGCCAGCCTGAAAACGGCCCTCAGCCCCTCACCCAGACTGGCCAGGCACCCCAGTGGGGACCCCCACCCTGAAGGGGGTGTGACCAGCTGCAAACAGCCGTCATCCCCTCATCCAGGCTGGCCAGGCACCCAAGCGGGACCCCCACCCTGATCCAGGACACCCTTCAGGGCAAACCAGCTGGCCCCCACCCGTGCCCCAGGCCTCTATCCTATATAGTAACAGGGTAATATGCAAACTGACCCTAACAGCAGAAGGACTGGGAATGACTGGTCACTATGACACACACTGACCACCAGGGGGCAGATGCTCAATGCAGGAGCTGCCCTCTGGTGGTCAGGGCGCTCTCACATGGGAGGAGCTCTGCTCAGCCACAAGCAAGGCTGATGGCTGCCAGTACAGCGGTGGTGGTGGGAGCCTCTCCTGACTCCTCAGCAGCGCTAAGGATGTCCGACTGCAGTTTAGGCTTGCTCCCCGCTGGCAAGTGGACATCCCCCCGAGGGCTGCCGGGCTGCCAGAGGGATGTCTGATTGCCATCTTAGGCCCAATCCCCCAGGGAGCGGGCCTAAGCCAGCAGGTGGTCATCCCCTGAGGGGTCCCAGACTGCGAGAGGGCACAGGCCGGGCTGAGGGACCCCCCCTCCCCCCTGAGTGCACAAATTTTTGTGCACCAGGCCTATATATATATATATATATATATATATATATATATATATATATATATATATATATATATATAACTCAGCTATAAAAAATAATTAAATCTTGCCTTTTGTGACAACATAGTTGGACCTGGAGGGCATTATACTAAGTGAAATAAGTCAGACCAAGGATAAACACTATTATTTCATTTATATGTGGAACCTAGAAAACAAAACAAATGAGCAAACAAAGCAAAAACAGTCTCACAGACATAGAGAACAAATTGATGCTTGTCAGAGGCGAAGGAGTTAGGGAAGGGCAAAGGTGAAGGGGAATAAGAGGTACACGTTTCCTGTTATAAATTATTAAGTCACAGGGGTGCAATGCACAGCCTAGGGGATATAGTCAATAATATTGGAATAACCTTGTACGGTGACAGGGGGTTACTAGACTTAGTGTGGCGATCACTTTATTGGGTATATACATGTTGAATGACTATGTTGTACACCTGAACTAATGTAATATTTAATATTAACTCTATTAAATTAAAAAGTCCCTATACCCAGAGATGCTCTAAACCATGTGTGGAACTGAAAGCAAACATTTCCCAACCTTTGCTATTCGATTGCTGCTTCTGATAACTCCTTTCTCTCCCTGACACCGCCCCCCCCCCCCACCCGCGATTCCCGGCTCACCAGGGAAAAGGGAAAGCACACCACAAGTGTTCCGTGGAGAGGAGGGGCAGCCTGTGTACTATTTCAGAACCACTTTTCTGAGAAAAGCCAAAAACAAACAGTTGTACTGTGTCTGAAACATTGCTCCTCTCCCCTGGGTGAGCTGCTCTTTCATTCTGGAAGCCGCCCCCCTTACACCAAACTCCACAGCTCGAGGGCACTTTTCTCAGGACCATTACCACGTTCGGTCTGGCCGTGTGACTTCCGTACATCTATGCTTCCGAACTGCCCCAACTCAAAAATAAGCTGCTTTGTTTCATAATATTAATGGATTAGCCTTCCTTTTGGGGCTTGATAATGATACTGAAGATTCATTTCCAGAGTCCTTATTTTATGGAGATGTATATTAACATATTTATGGATTGCATGATCTGTCTCAGGTTGATTTCAAAGTCATCAGGATGGAGATGGGGTCAGGATGGGGCGGGAGCATAAGTGGAGGACTTAGGAGAATATCCTTATAATCTTGATTCAAAAAGACCTTCTTAAAACACCAAAAGCACAAATCATAAAGTAAAAGATTGATGATTTTAATTAAATTCAAGTTAAAGTTTTTCTGTTAAAAATGGTGGAACAGCCAAACCGGTTTGGCTCAGTGGATAGAGCGTTGGCCTGCGGACTGAAAGGTCCCAGGTTCGATTCCGGTCAGGGGCATGTACCTTGGTTGTGGGCACATCCCCAGTGGGGGTGTGCAGGAGGCAGCTGGTCGATGTTTCTCTCTCATCGATGTTTCTAACTCTCTGTCCCTCTCCCTTCCTCTCTGTAAAAAATCAATAAAATATATTTTTAAAAAAATGGTGGAACATAGTCAAAGGCACAGATGGAGTCTGAATGAGAAAATATATTTTCAATATCAAGACTGATATGGAATTAATATCTAGAATATGCATTATACAATCTTCGTATCAACAACCTAAGAAGGACAGCTAGCCACCCCTCACCCCCCAAAATGGACAAAGTAATGTACAGAAGAGGAACTCCTCAAACTAACAGGTGTTTGAGGAGAGGCTCCATGTTAGTAATCATCCAAGAAATGCAAGTCAAAATAATAGAGCTATCACTGTATTAGAGCAGTGAAATGTAAAAGCTTGTTACCATGAAGTATTGGTAAGGACATGGGCTGCTAGATACACAGCAGGTGGATGTAGCTGGAATGGCTACTCCAGGATCAGACAAGCAGGCCGCAGTCACAGGACGTGAATGAGCACCTGGGATCCAGCAGCTATGCGACTGCACATCCGTCCCATGGAAAACCTCACACGGTCCGTAAGGATGGTCCCTGCAGCTTTACTTTTGAAGGTAGGATTTGTAGTCCCAAATCATCTTGTACGCAAGACCAAATATTCAAGGAAGAGATACTCCATTTCTACCAAATGATCCCAGAGAGGAGAGAAACAATGCTTCCCTATTCATTTTGGGAGGCTAGGATAGGAGCAGTAGACCAGTGGTTCTGGCTGATCAAACTTTGCCTCATCTTAAAAGCACTTGGGGAAGCTTTTATGTATTATTCCAATTTCTTTTTATATTTAATTTTCTATATGATTTCAACAAATTTATATTGCTCACATCTACTTCATATTAGAGGTGAGTATTGTTTGTTCTTTCATTAAAACGTATCTTTAATTTTTTAAATTTAACTTTTCATTTTGAAATAACTTCAAGCTTATAAAAAGTTGAAAATAGTACAAAAAATTCTCTATGTTCTATGCCAGGTTTCCTCAAATGTTGACATTTTCATCTAACTATAGTACAAATACCCAAATGGGAAAATAGCATTGACACAATATTTGTAACTAATCTACAGGCCTTATTCATAATTCATCTGTTGTCCCAGTATAGTCCTCTTCCTGGTCCATGTTTTAATCCAGAATTTCACATTGTATTGAGTTCTCATTTCCTCATATACATACACATATCATTATATATATATCATATGGTGTGTGTGTATATATGTAGTTATATACCATATATAATATCATATAGTTATATATACCATATACTAGTATTATATATCACATTTTATTAAACTGTTGATGTACAATTAGGCTGATACCATATCTTGGTTAATGTAAACAATGCTGCCGTATGTGGTTATTTGTTTAAATAATGATTTCACTTCCCTTGCATATATACCCGGAAGTAGGATTTCTGGTTCATAAGGTAGTTCTATTTTTAACTTTTTAGGAACCTTACCACAGTTTCTAATTGCTATACAAATTTGCATTCCCACCAACAGTATAAAAGGATTCCCTTTTCTCCACATCCTTGTCAAAACTTGCTATCATTTGACTTTTTAATAATGGCCATCCTAACAGGTGTGTAGTCATAGCTCATTAGATTTTGACTTGCATCCCCCTGATGATTAGGATGTTGAGCATCTTTTCTTATACCTGTTGGTCACTTGTGTCTTCTTTTGAAAATGCCTATTCAGATCCGTTACATCTTTGCCAATACTTGCCCTTGTCTGACTTCTACACTTTAGCACCTCTGGTAAATGTGAAGTGCTATCTCAGTGTGGTTTTAATTTTTACTTTCAACTTCTAATAATGTTAGACACCTTTTAAAATATTTGTTGGCCAGTTACATATCTTCCTTCATGAAATACCTGTTCTAATATTTTTCCCATTTAAAAATAATGATTTGCATATAAAATAATATTGGATGTAAATTGTAAGTGAAAAATAAAATAAATAGGTTTTCTGTCTTTTAGGGTTAGATTTATAATTCTTTATAGATTGTAGTTACTTATAGATGTATAGTCCTTTATATCTTCCTCATGTACTAGTATTAGTAGTTCGTTGATGGTTATATTTCTGAAAACATCTTTGTCCACTTTATGACATCTTTTTATTGTTTTTATAATGTCATTTGATGAACAGAAGTCTTCATTTTAATGTAGTCAAATCTATCATGTTTTCCTTTATGGTTGGCATTTTGGTATCTTGTTTATGAACTCTGTCTACACCATAACACCATGAAGATATTCTCTTATATTCTTTTCTAAAAGCTTTATAGTTTTGGCTTTTAATCTATGTTTTGATTTTGTATTTGATGTGAAATAAGGATTGATTTAAAATGTTTTTAAACCTATTGATAGCTAATTGTCCTGAGACCATTTATTTGATAGTATGTTTTTCATTAAAAAGATCATTGGTTGCCAGAGGCTGGAGATAGGAGAGAGGGAAGGATGTATAGGTAGAGCATGTATAGGGGATTTTTAGGGCAATGGACCTATTTTGTATAATACAGAAATGATGGACATGTGTCGTTATACATTTGTCAAAACCCCAAAAATGTACAACATAGTGAGCCCTATGAAAACTATAGACTTTAGTTATAAATAATGTATCAACATCGGCTTATGATATGCGATGGATAATACAATTATAAGATGTAAATAACAGGAAGTTGGATAAGGGAAGTTGGGTTTGGGTGAGAGGTGTATGGGAACTTTCTGTTCTGTACTTTAATTTTTCCATAGCATGAAACCACTTTTAAAAGTCTATTTTAAGAAATTATGGCTTTTCCCCACTGCTCTGAAGTACCTGATCTGTTATAAATGACATGTGTGTGAGATTGTTTCTGGACATCTATGCTGCTTCATTAATTCTTTGATCTGTATCTAATCAATAAACAAGTTTTGATTATTATAACTTTATAATGTAACTTTCTGTCAGGTAATGTAAATTCTTCCATCTTTGCTTTTATTTTGAATAATAATTTTGATTATTTGAATACAAAGTTTTGGACTTTTGCATTTTTATGCAATTTTTGGGAAAAAACTTATCAAATCACACACATGCATGCATTCATACAAGTAGTTGGAATTTGGATTGAGATTGTGTTGAATTTATAAATCAACTTGAGAATTTATACCTTTGTAACATTGAGTCCATCTATGAACAAGGTATATTTCTCTATATAATTCTAGTTTGATAAAAATTAATTCTATTTTTAATAAGGTTTTATCATTTCCCCTGTAGAAGTCTTTCATATCTTTTGTTAGATTTATTCTAAGCACTTTATATTTGTTGATGTATTTACAAATGATATCTTTTTAAAGGCTTCATTTTCCATTTGATTCTGTTGTATGAAAATACAGTTTTGTATATTGATTTTTTTTTTTTGCTGGGAATTTGTTCAATTCCATTATTAACTTCAGTAGTTTACCTGAGAATTCCTTGGATTTTCTATACACGTAAAATACCACCTGTGAGATTGGTTTCTTTCTTCCATTCCGTTTAACTTTTTAAATTTTTTGTTGTTGCTTTGCCTTTTAGTGCTTGCTAGGCCTCCCAGTGCAACATTGAATAGAACTGATGACATCATGCATTCTTTTCTCATTCCTGGTGTCAAAGAAAAATATTCATAGCTTTTACCATTAAGCAAAATGTTTATTATAGGATTCCTTTTTGCAGCTATTACTTATAATATTAATAAAATTTCCTTTTATTTCTAATTTCCTAAGAGTTATTTCATTCCTCATATTGCTGATTTCTTTTCAAATTATTTCACTGCATTTCTACGTCTAGGTGGAAAAGCGGCTAAACACTAGAGTCATTATGCAACAGAGCCATCTGCCTAACTAAAAATTGGGACTGTACTTCTCCAGAGGAGAGGCTGGGCTGGGGACCACCAACCATTTCGGCTGTGAGCTCCAATAAGGAATCTCCCTTCCTCCCTCTCCCTCCCTCCCTCCCTCCCTCCCTCCCTCCCTCCCTCCCTCCCTCCCTCCCTTCCTTCCTTCCTTCCTTCCTTCCTTCCTTCCTTCCTTCCTTCCTTCCTTTCTTCCTTCCTTCCTTCCTTTGTAGTAGCCCTTGGTATATGTATTGGTATAGGGGCGGCCATCATTTTCTAAGAAGGAGAACATATTTTCTAAGTATTGTGATTTTGATTTGCATTTCCCTGATGATTAGGATGCTGAGCATCCTATGGACAAGGCTCCCTGAAGACATCGTGCTGGGACCCAGAGCCCAGTGTCAGAGAAGCAGCCTGCCAGGGCTGCGGAGTCCTTGGGCCCTGGCGTGCAGCTCTTCCACTGTTGACTCTCCTCCTCTCCTCTGATCTTCATTCCTCTGGTCTTCTGTTGCATTTTCAACTCAATTTGAATTTCATTTCTGGAGCTCATTTTCAGTTCCTGAGTTTCTCAGAGAAAAGGCATAATCTCACTAAATGACTAATGGAATTGAATTTTAACAAAGGTGGCTACAGTTTAAATTTTAATAAAGATGACTGCAGCAGCTCTCTGCAAAGCTAAGTGCTCATCCTCAGTTGGCTCTTTTCCCTTAGAAGTCAGTGAAACAGAATCACTAGGTTTTAAAAAAACACTGAACTTACATCAGGTCATGTTGCAGCCTCAAAAGGCTCAGATTTTTCTTTCAATTACAGTCGATGTACAATATCATATTAGTTTCAGGTGTACAACACAGTGACTAGGCACTTATATAACTTATGAAGTGATCATCCAGATAAGTCTAATACCCATCTAGCACTATATATAGCAAGCATGTCAAACTCAAAGGCTAACACAGGCCAAATAAACAAGGTTTAAGTTTATGTGGGCCACAAAAAAACAAAAGCTTCAATTTTCATAGAAATGTAGGTTTATTTTGATAAAGACATGCTGAATACAAAGGGCTGAAATAAATGAGTAATAGTTAGCATAAAATAATAGAACATTTTAATAAAAATCAATATTTTTCTTGAACATTAACTTACCAGACACTGAATAACTGCACAAATTAGTACTTGTAATGCAAATAAACCTGTTTTCCTTGTTCCCCAAAAGCGAAATATTTCCTGTTGTGCACAACAAACAAGTCAGTACAAGACTAATGATGTGGCAATCAGCTGCTAAAATATTCGCTGCTAGTATTAGTGGAGAGAAATGGTGCGCCTGTGCATAAGGTGCATAAGGGAAATGACTGCAACACAATTATAGTAATTAGTCATTAGTGAACATTGTAGTTCGTTATTAATAATTATGTATAACAGGATATTGTAAAAATTAAGTTACGAAATTTTTATTAAAACGTTTCTTATATTAACTGGGCCGCAAAAATATTCGTTGTGGGCCACATGTGGCCTGTGGGCCGCGAGTTTGACACGCTTAATATACATTGAATACAATATTATTGATTCCATTGTTTTTTGCTGTACATTCTTATAACTGGCAGTTTGTATTCCTTCATCCCTTTCACCTTTTTCAGGGCTCAGATTATCTACAGTGGGCTGCTTATCAGAAGCCTTGGTCTGTGCACTATTAACAACTTACAAACAATTCAGATACATTAGCTTCAAACTGATTAGAAACATACATAGTGTGAAAAGCAAATAAATCTTGTAATTCATTCCTTGTTTGCTCATTAACGAAATCAGACGGGATGCTGATTTTAGTGTTCTGATACGTGGCACCGATGGTCACAATTTTGGGTCATATACCCCAAATTAAGTAACCAACTTCTCATCCCACAATTGTATAACACTCATTGTGGTCCATGGTTAGAGGGAGCAGAAGAGCACAAATCCTGCTCTGCACCGGGTGAGAACATTGGCTTAGCTTCCTTACCTCCACGTACAGATATGTATCTGTACCCATCCTATTACTGAGGCCTGCACCTCTGCCAAGTGCCTGTCATTGCAGGTACTGAGGTGGCCCCTGTCCCCGGGGGCCTTAGCTGTGGTGTGGCTCCTTTTCCTGCCTGCACCTGGGATGAAGGCTCTGCTGTCAGCTGAGATATGGCTAGTTCCACCTAGATCCCACACACTGTGCACTGGCATAGGTAACTAATATCCATGGTCTCTGCGCATGCCAAAAAACATATATTCTGTTTTTGGCTGATCTGGCCAAAAAATAGGTGTAATTTTGATTCATTCACACCGGACGGCTATTGTTGTGTTGGCTGTAGTCATTTTTTATTTGAAAATCAGAGGGAAAAGAGGTCAGTGCCCCTGATTAAGTAGTCAGGTATTGCATGCTTTAAAAATTCTTGTGGCGTGCTGGTTTACCTGCCCCGGGTTGAAAATGGTTGGTGGTGAGAATTCTGTTTCAATATTTCAATATTCCCTTGGCTAGATCTGCTGTACTAGAGTGTGACACTTTAAATGTTTTCACCATAAATCAACCTCTGACAGTGTGTTAATACAGCGCTTGGGGGGAGCTCCAGGTAATATTCTGACTCCTCTATCTTCTAACTTGTCCACCCACCTCCTCCCCCACCTTTGTCATTGCTCACTCTCAGATGCTTGCCAAATAATGTACATCTACTTGGACCTGGAATAGGCCAAAGTAAATAAAAAAATCCAGGTGTGATCTCACCTGCGTATATTTACCACCCGGAGTCTCAGGTCAGAGCATATGAAGCCAACACTTTTTCCAGGCCTCCCACATCTACAATTGTTTTGCTCTTTCTTACTTACTATCAGACTGCAGATGCATGCTGTGTGCACTCTCAGGGGCTTTTTTGGAAATATTACTCACCAGGCATTCTTTCCCATCAGAATATTCATGGTGTGCATTTTTTTTTCCCCAAATGCATTAGCCAATATTTTGTCTGTGGACTATTACCTGTCTTCCTTGGACCTATTCCTAAAGGATTGTAATGTTTACCAAGACTTTTCATCCTGGTATGCCCTCAGAGTACAATGACTCCGAGGTCCAAGAAACATTGATATTCTACCCCTTTATGATTCTCCCACATTCAGAGATGGCCAAGGTGGTATGCTTGTGTAATGAAGCACAAGTCTGTAATGTTATGTGAAAATGAAAGTATGAGTTTTGCTGGTTCCTCTTAGTGAAAAGAGTTTATCCACGTGATTCTTCACACTAAGCTATGCCTCATAATCCTTTGAGCTTTCAGATTCCAACCTCAACCATATGAGAGAACAGAAGTTTCCATGTATAGGTTATATGAGTTCAACAGCAGATTCACTATTTTCCTAGAGACAGCATTGTCCTTCTGAAGGGTTAAAGATGGGATGGTGGTAGCCCTTGGTAGCTTTTTGTTTTGCTGTTTTTGTTTGTTGTTTGTTTTTTTATCATTGACACATATTAAAAGAGTTAGAAGCCACCATATAAATGGTTGGTGTTGCGATTGTTGAATTCTGTTTCAATATTTCAGTCCCTTGGCTAGATCTGCAACCATGTCCTTTCCAATAAGATTAAATTGAAGCAGGCGGTATAGCGTGATGAGTGTAGAAGAGCTCCATAGAGAGACTTAAAGTGAAAATTATCTCTGATTAGAAACACTTGGGATAATTTTCTTTTCCATCAAAATGCCTGCTTAAATCGCCTTTTATACCTAAAGTTCTCTTATTCATCTGTGATCATCCTAGCATTTTCCATCCAACCAATGCACTCTCTAACTCCTCAACTCAGCACTACATCTCCATTGGGTTTCTGAACCTGTAGTTACTGATAATTATGGTGTATTAATAAAATGGTAGCAGTTTGAAAAGAAAGGTTTCTTTCCAACTTGTTATAAGAAAATGCAGTACAATTTCATAACTACAAGAAACCCTGAAAGTATTTAATCCAACATCTTTGTTTTAGATAGAAGAAGTAAGACTTAAAGGAATGGACTAGCTTGTCTATCACACACGAGCTGGCCCTAAAACCTGCTTTTTAGTCTGGGTGTAGGTTGGTCTCCCTATGTCAAGGCTCTGTAATCTGTAGGCCTCTTCCCATCCCACTGCCAGGTGTGGGAACAGCTGAGGAAGGGGCTCTGCAGAGGCAGGACAGCCTAATGGGGAGGGTGTGGGCCTTTGGTTGAAAGGATTCTGGTTTGGAAGCCTGGCTCTACTGGCTGTGATCTTAGGCACTTACCTCTCTGGCCTCAGTTTCCACTGGCTGTGATCTTAGGCACTTACCTCTCTGGCCTCAGTTTCCTCTTCTGTCAAATGGAGTTTATCATCTCACTAAATTTACATGTTATTACAAGGTCCAAATGAGGCCCTGATATATATATCTCATAAACCCAATATGTTTCAGAATAAGTATTCAGCCCCTATTTTTATAACCATGAGTGGATTCAGTAATTTTAACATTAAGAGCATTATCTCTTCATCTTCAGAAAACAGAACTCAATACGTGGAGGTTAGGAGATCCAAACCAATTCTCAGTAACAGACTGGTCCTAATGTTTTGATTTGTCAAATCCTGCCAGACTGTATAAATTAGAAATCTGAGTCTTTTCTCAGAGATTCAGATAAGTTTTACCATTCCCATTTCAGGCTGCTAAGCATCTATCTCAGCTTGACACATCTCCAAGGATGGAGATTTGAGCCCTGTAGCGAATCTATTTTGGGGCTCTAATCCCCACCCTCTCAGTTTACCTCACTAATAACATATCAAGAAGAGAAGAAAGTCAAATGTACTGAATGCTTGTAGCAATATGTAAAGATTTCCAAAGGTCGTGATTTGGGTTTCCTTAGGAGCAGATGCTGAGACAAAGATCTGAGGGCAAGTAGTTTATTTAGGAAGTGGTATCAGAGGGCATCAGTAGGGGAGCAGAGAATGCGACAGAGAAGGGAAGGAGGTGCATTATCGAGCAGATATTGCAGCGAACACTGGGGCTCAATCTCTGGGGAACTAGAGATTCACCCTGCCTGACGGATGAAGAAGCTAGACTATTTACCCTCCATCTTCAACCATCCTGATTGAGAGCTGTTCTGGGAGATTTAATTTCCTGACACTCCCAGCCTGTCCTGTACTTGGGCTGAGAGAACGCCACGTGGCAGGGTGTTGCAGAAGAATACTGCTGGCATCAACTTCATCAGTGCGTCTGAACAGGATATGGTGATGTCTGCCGGAGCATGTCTTATAATCAAAACAATAACTACTGGAAATCATCTGGCCCTGGAATGTGATTCTCGAGACTGAAGAATCTGATATATTTATCTAATGAAATGTCCTTAGAGATATGGAATCATAGACCAGATTACATTCTACCTGGAAGAAGCAGGGAAGGCAGACAGCAGGTGCCCTTCTGCACATGAGGATGCATATACCTAAGCCCTCATCATTTTAATCCCATCTTCACGCTTCATGTCATCAGTACTGTTTGCAAATAGGGCTTATGAGAAGTCACTCTAAAACAGAACTACAGACCACTATCTTATGGTGTCCATGTCCCACTCAGCACACAGTGACAAGATGTGTCAAGATGGTAGAAACATCAACAGTCCAAGACTCGGCTCTCCATTAAGCATTTAATTCTGTAAAAACGCAATGGAGGACTAATTATAAATGGGCACAGAAGGATGACATGGATAATACTGAAAGGATGACAGTGTAAGGAAAGTTAACATGAATCTAACTCAAAGTTCAGAGCAGGCTCAGGCTGTTGCTCTGGCATATGCTTTCACTTGGGACCAGAGTGAAGGGTGGGAAATTTCAAAATTACCCAACATGTTTGCTTATTGTACTTGGAAAGCTATCTAGTGTTTTTCCTTGTCTTTTTCCATTTATGAAATGAGCCCAATTGCTTGTGTCTCTGAGATGCATTCATGCAACTAAGAACTGAAGCCCACCAGCTCGCATCTTCTGCTCTGCCCAGGCTCTCTGACCCACTCATCAGGAATAGACACTAATAGCATGTATTGAATATCCTTGTGTGTCATGATTTGCTGTAACAACAATGCAATGGCATCTTTACTATATCTCAGTCAAGGTTTTAAACAAAAAATGTCTTATCAATAACTTTTGATATGACAGAATATCGGTACCTACTCTGCAGAGGCAAGCTTTGAATGAGAACTATACGTTAGAACAGTAGTTAAATGATCGTTTTAAGATCCCCAGCCATAGAGGTAAATTAATTTCTCTTTCTGTATGCCCTGTGATAGAGTAGGAATAATAAATCCAAATGTTTAAAAGTCTATTAAAGTAGAACATTTGCTTCCATGGGGTTTAAGGTGGAGAAAGAGGCATAAACCTGGGTCTGGCTGACACTATGCTTTGGTTGATTATTTATAGGTCAACCACCAGCAAAGCCAAAGAGGGGCATTAGATATTTTTTGGTTGCTTCTGAGGATTGAAATCAGTTAATGGATTGTTAGGGGATTGGCAATTAAGTATCTGATTCATCAACTAGGAAATGATTACATCCTTTATTTTAATTTTATAGAGGCATTATAAAGCAGGGGTTGGCAAATTCAGGCCGAGGGGCCAAACCCAGCCCACCACTGTTTTTATAAGGAAAGTCTTAAAGGATTTTAAGTCTCCTTTATACATTGTTTAGGGCTGTTTTTGCACAGCTGGCAGAACTGAGTAGTTGTGACAAGACCAATGGCTGCTGAAGCCTAAAATATTTATTATTTGGCCTTACACAGAAAAAGTTTACTCACTTCTGGTATGGGGATGTGATTTATTTATTTATTTTGTACAAAATATGCCGGACAGACTGCTACTTAAAGAGACCAAGGATGTGGGTTTCATTGCCATGCGCACACGTTACCATCGCCTTATGACGCTGACTCTGGTCTGCCCTCTGGAAAATAAATGCTGTTAGCCATAGGAGAGACTGACGCATGAAAAATTAGAATGCAAGTTATTAGAATGAAAAACAGACCACAGAGATCAGACAGTTTGATGTTCTAATTTTATGGATGAGGAAAAGAAGGCCTAGCGAGGTTAAGAAGCTTGCCCAAAGTTACTTAACTTACTACAGAGGCGAAGCACCAGTTATTCTAAAATGTCAAAAACAACAAACACCCTTCTGATGAAGCCCAGGCCCTTCTGATGAAATTCATGGAATATTAATTTTGTTCTGTCAAGAACAGTCCTTCCTACTATACTAGCAAATTCAGTGGTTGTCAAAATTCAGTGAAGGTTCCTGGGCTCAATCCCTCCTTTCCTCTCAGTTGCTGATGTGTTGGGAGAAGGGTAAGTCTCAAGAATTTGCATTTCTTCCTCATTTTCCAAGTGATGCAGGTGCTGCTGGTCCAGCGACCACATTTAAGACCCACGGCTTGAATGCAGCTGGGCCTCATGGGTTCCTCTTCCTCTCGTGTGTAGATGGACACTTGGCTCTAAAGCTGGAACAACCATGACCTGCTCAGGGTTTATCAGAGAGTGGTAATCAGCAAGCCTTCCCCTTAAAGGTGATTCTTTTACACGATTGCACTGTCCCAACGAAAGCAAAAAGAAAGAATGAGAACAAATGAGGCTAGATGACACAGAACGTCTTCCTTCTTGGATGGGTAGCAGTTGACAGGAGAGAGTGGGAGTGCTTGTGAGGGGAGGGGGTGGAGAGGAGACTCTCTGAGTGTGGGTGTCAATATGTTCAGAGAAGTTTTAAGTTCATGAATCATTGGGGAGTAAATCATAGAATTTATGTTGTGAGAAACCAACTACTACTATCTTCTCCACATATGAATTTGAAGTAATTTAAAATGTATGTGTGTGGATATATGTATTCCACAAAATTTTATATTAAAGACCTCCATTGGCCTATGTTCATCATTCAAAAAAATCCCTCTATGGCCAAAGTTTTCTTTTACAACTAGCAAAACTAGAAACAGACCTGATACGAAGCAACTAATATCACACAACAAATCACTAATAAGACAAAGAAAAATGCTAAGTTCCCTCGATTCCTAGTGAATAAGGCAGACATAAATGGAAATGCTTAAGTAATAGAGGTTTCCTTTTCTTGGATAATAATTCAGGTTGTTTGCCTTGAGGGGAAAACAGGGGGTGCGAAATATTTAGCCTCAAAAGATTAAACTTGAACTGGACAGGGGTGAGCAAACAGTTTACACCCCACCCTCTCACCAACCAGCCGTAGACACGACTGAAGTGCCTTCTTGTGAGAAAAAGCTTTAAAAGTTTAGAACAGGGACGATTTAAACCTGATGTTTCTCCCTTCCTTCCAACTTCTCCTGTGTCTGTTGCAACACTTGCCTTTTCCTCCGCATCCGTGCCCGTGGGTTACTGCATTGCTGGCACTGTGGTCTCCCTGGCCACTCCTCCTGGGATCAGGAGGTCCAAGCCAGGCACAGCTCAAACTGAGCCGCCCCTGCCCTTCCTCTCTCTTGGCCCAACTGCTCCCTCTCTGGCCTTCCTTACTGCTGTCAAAGTTATCATCGTTCTCCAGGCACACAGTTCAAAACCTCAGAGTGAACCCGCCAACTCCTCTTCCCTCTCAAATCCAGCCGGTTCCCAACCCTCTTGGCTCCTTTTTTGTAATGTCTTCCACGCCTGCACCCCATCTCACTTCCTCTCTTCCATTCCCACCTGCCACCCTGCGCCCTCCCCGGGGCAGAGTGGCTAAGAACATGGGCTTCAGGTTCAGATGCCTAGATTTCCTGCCAGCTCTGGGCCTCCTGGCTGGGGGACTTCTGATCGTTATGTGTCTGAGCCTCAATGACATCATTCTATTTCTAAAATATGCATAACAATACTTGCCCATAGAGTTGTTATGTGGGTAAAATAAC